>NW_028270136.1:6245000-6287500 GCF_056152115.1 Neolamprologus brichardi | reverse complement strand
AATAGAGCCGCTGTGATAGAATACAGCATTAATGAATCAATGGTACAGAAGTGGAGGAAGCAAGAAGAATGAGTTGAGTTTGACTTATCTGACTGTTTTGTTTATAATCCGGTGCACCTTATGTATGAAAAATACAGTAGTTCCCTTGTGGAGCTTAATGACTTTTAACCAGTGTTGGGGAGTAACGGAGTACATGTACCACCGTTACGTATTTAAAATACAAAATATGAGTAACTGTATTCGGTTACAGTTACCCTTTAAAAAGGTGGTATTCAGAATACAGTTACTTTGTCTAAATGAATGGATTACACAGCGGTATTTTCCTGTTTCATAAGGCTATGAAGTATATATTTTTGTTTTCCACGCCGGTGGAAACCCAAACAAAACAGGAATTAAGAGGCTCTAATTCCTGCATCTCAATCTCGCAGCCCATGTCGCCTCTACTTGCGGCCCGCAAAATGACCTGAAGAAATATTTTAAAAATTTATTCACAAAAATGATTTGTTATGAAGGCAATAGGCAGAGTGTTACAGGCATAGCCCTAAAGAATGTAGCATCATGGGCAGTGTAGTCCGTGCTGCAGGGAGAATGGACTGCTGTACCCGTGATGTGTCTGTGAGTGAGGAGGGAGAAAAAGGAAAAGTACGAGCTGTCTCCGTACTTTACCACTGTATGTATGTGTGTATACATATATACATACATATACACACACACACACACACACATATACATATATATATACACATATATATACATACATATATATACATACATATATATACATATATATACATATATATATATATATATATATATATATATATATATATATATATATATATATATATATACATATATATATATATATATATATATATATATATATATATATATCCCGCATACTAGGTTAAAAACAAAAGGTGACAGAGTGTTTGTATCAGTGGCTACTTTACATTTTAAAAGAAACCTTCCCAACACTGCTTTTAACCTTTCAGCCAGAGATTGCAAAGAAACATGAAAATTAACGCATGTAAACGTAAATGGAGCTTTTCTACGTCCAAAGTGAATATAATGTACTCGTGTTGCTGCAGTAATACTCCAATGAACAGCCTCAGAGACATCCTAATCTAGGGACATTCATCCTAAAAGGCGGTGTAAACTGTTGCAGCGGGTGGTGCAGTGATGCGTGTGACGGCAGCCTCCCTGACCTGTTAGCCACTATGCTGGGATAGTAAGCCTTCTGGTTATGGTCCACGCGCTGGTCACTCTCATGGATGAAACGCTCCTGCTCGCTGAAGGCTCGGATAACCGACGTGCCCAGCAGGGTTTCATTGAAGTGGGTGTAAATTGGGGAACGACTGACCGACTCCAGACGCTTCAGCTGGCGAGATGACGCCACATAAAACCTCTGGACAGAGCAAGGATAGACACATGTGACTTACATAGTGTGAGTACAAGAAAACAATTATTGGAATACGATGTGTTAAATTTGTTTAGATCACAGGAATAAGGAAGGATTTGTCTGTGTTTCAGTTTGGCTCAGCTGTGGCCTGAGAGTGTGTGTAGTTTAGAGAGAAAGGAAGTTATGGACACTGGAGGTCTGCTGTCATAGAAGGAGACAGGAAGCTACAGTTGCTGATGCTGATACCTTTAATAAAAACTCATAATTGTTATAACTTAGAAGCAGGTTTGCAGGAGACTCTCCACCTTAAATGTAAGACAACAAGAGGCCACTGGCCCAGTGGATGCAGAGTGGGGGTCTCAGTGTTTGTAATGTGTTAACTCTGTTTTCTATGTTGTGTAGAGGAATCTGGTGTAGCTTGGGTGAGGAGATCACTTTTATGACCGGCAGGAAGTCACGTACACAGAGACACACACAGTGCTTTGACTGTCACACACCTACATGCACACTCACGTGCTCGTGCACACACACAAACACAGAGTTTGCAGCACACCATGGGGTATGATGGGGTCGCTTCTATAAAGCTGACTGTAACTAACAAAGCAGTGAAAGATCTGCAGAGGGACACCGGCCTTGCACCTCTCCCCTTCTAGAAGATGCTTAACTGAAGATGAATAAAGGTTTTGTGAAAATGACTGAGTTCTGGTGCCGTCTCTGGAAGCCTCGAGGAATAAAAAGAAGCGGGGTGAAGCTGATTTCGTAACAATGGTCAGAATTACAGTGCAGGGAGGCGTAGTACTGTGGGGATAACACTGGAACATACTGACACTTCAGAATCCGTTTCCCTTTTCAAACTCACCTGCACAAAAAAATAGAGCAGACCCAGGAAAGGAATGATGATACTGACTAGAGGTGTGGCAATCAGGATGATAACACAAGAGCCCAGCACGTTGAACATGGAGCCCAGGAACATCTTAATAATGCTGGGGATCAGCGTGTCAATGGTGTCCATCTCTTTGGCAAAGCGGTTGACCAGGTTACCACTGGGGGTTCGCTCAAAAAAGGACATAGGTGAGCGCAGGACATCGTACAGCATGGACTGGTGGAGGTACCGGGACGCCAGAACACCCCCAATGGACATGGACAGGGAGTATCCAAAGACAGCCACACCTGAAGGACAGCAGAGGAGCACAATATCATGACTTATTATTTCTGTGTGGAGAACACACCTGCATAAGACGAGTCTATAACTGAGGGGAACGAGTTGGAGAAGGGGGGCCTGGACCCTAGGGCTGTGCTATGACCAAACTCTCATATCCCGATATTAGACATCTATCGTCCTGACAACGATATCACAAAAATGTTACACTTTCTGTAAAGTCTGTGAATCTCGGGCAGCTCGACTTGTGTGAAGTGTTTCCACCTGGGGTCGTGTACCTGGAGTCGAGCGTTTTGACCGATGCATGAAGCTATACATTTTTTGTTGTAACGGCCGCCATTTTCTTTGTATTTATTAGACGACGTGCTGCGAGGATAAGCCTGTTTTTTAACGTTTGAGTCTAAGATGTGTTTGGAGCACCTGACGGCTCTTTTTGCTTCTCCGCATTCTGTCACGTGACTCGTGTTGGTGGCAGAAGAGGTTTGCTGTGTTTGAGTCTGAGGTGTTGGACCGGTTTGCTGCATAGTGTGCATCGTACAGTTTTCAGTTTTCAGACTTTTCATAACCAAACCATGTCCGTGCTACAGAGGTGGCCCCTCGTTTAGGAATAAGGTCCTTGATTTGTTTGGACTGGTCCTTCTGTTTGTCATCATTTCAGTTTATTTTGAAAAGTCTCAACAGGCTCTTCAGCTTTATTGTGAAAGGTTTATGTGGAAAATAAAAAAGAGGAAGGCACAGCCACACGCTGGGTTTGCCGTCGTTGTTGCTAACGACAACACGTAAAAACAGTCGCCTGTCCGTCTGTAGTGTGGTTATTTTAAATATAAAGGGAATACTCCGCTACAGTGACCGTCAGAACCATGAAAGCATATTGCTGTAAACAGTTTATTTTGCGACACCACGAAACAAACGATAGCGTAAAATGAAACGATAGATGTTTTCATATTGTCATCAGATATATAGCGTCACATCAAACAGCCCTACTGGACCCCAGCAGTGACAGAGCAGGACCGAGGGCGCGCTGCAGGGTTAACCAAGCATATTATTAGTCAACGGGTGGTGGACACGGTCACCCTGCTGTGAGCTGACACCACATCACAGTCTCCCTCCATCTCTGTCCGGTGGCACCTACATGGAGATGTGCGAGTGTCCTCTGGTGCTCCAGCTTCCAACAGACATGAGATTAAGTAAGCACACATGTCAGGCCTGTGTTGGACTGGCCACCTAACATTTGCATGTGGTTTGTTTAAAAAAAACGATGAGCAGGAAAAAGCAAAGGTGCTTTTTCCTGCTCATCGTACAATGGCTACCCTTGGTGTTGCCTCACTTTCTGAACCAGACAAAAACATGATTTTTCCTCCTGTCATGCTCACCCTGAGACAGGCCAAAGGCACCATACACCCCCAGTCTCATGAGTCTGTTAGGCTGCGTGCCATTAACCACAGGGTCATCGGTCCACAGACTCAGCCAGTAGTTGGAGAACAGGGAGAGCAGGTGATGGGCAAGAAACAGCAGAAGACTGATGCAGGACAGAAGCACTCCAATGGACTTAAAATAGGCCCAGAAGACAGACAGCTTAACCTGCGGAGGACAGGAGAGCTGCTGTGATCCCAGACTGAACATAGACACGTTATACAGAAATGTTTGCATTCATACATGCGACCACGTGCAGATCCACACACCTGCCCAGTGCTGGCCTTGTCAGCCTCCGTCAGCTTCCCCACCTCGGGATTCTTGGGCTTCTTGCTCAGCTCCTCGTCTGCTTTGGTTGACTGTTTGGATGCAGTGCAGACACCTGGACTGCTGCTTAAACAGAAGGACACTTATGTGGTTAGTGAGACTCCCCAGCCCCCCAGGACCCTTACCCTAAATCACTCACGCAGCAAGAGTGGGCACGCTGCCGTTCTCCAGTCGTTGGATGCTGCTGTTTGGCACGGGCTCTAAATGGAGGAAGGAAATTTAAAACATGAAGTCGATCTGAGAAGACCAGCTGGAGCAAACATGTATGATAAAATAATGATCAGACTTCATCTCAACAGAACTACTACTCAAAACACTGCACGGTGCTACGCTACACGGCAGCACGACACACTCCTCACCACTGTTATCAGCTTTGTCGACTGCAGCGTAAGTTCGCAGGAACTCTGCAAAGGCTCCCTCTGTGGCCATGAGGTGCTGGTACGAGCCCACCTCTGAGATCTCGCCCTTCATCATGACCAGGATCAAGTCAGCTTGGGGCAGGTAGCTCAAGCCGTGGGTGACCAGCACACGAGTCTGTACATGGCTACACAGAGTTAGTAAACTTGGTCTAAAAGCATCTATGCTGCTGAGAGACAATTTCAACAACTAAAACAACTTTACATTTGGATTATCTTATGTTGTTTGGATAGTTTCATACAATCTACAGTACTGTGCACCAGCCTGAAACCACCACAGTCTCTTAGGTTCTACCTGTAAAAAGCCAGAGGAGTTGTTTTTTTAACACTATATTTTTGGGGCCTTTTTGATAGCAGAGTGAAACAGGGGGAGAGTGAGTGAAAGGCCCCATTTAGCCACATGGTCGCCTTTGGGTCAGCTTTTACAACAAGGTCAGTGTTATTCACAGACAGCTGTAGACGTTCCCAAACATTTTTTTAAACACTGATCTACGAATCATTCAAGACTAAAATGCACATAAACTCAAGGGATGAACACAGAGGCTGCTCAGTGAGCAGAAAAACACCGTGATGTCCCAGTCTGACTGGCAGAAAAACACCGTGATGTCCCAGTTTGTCTGGCAGAAAAACACTGTGATGTCCCAGTCTGACTGGCAGAAAAACATCGTGATGTCCCAGTTTGACTGGCAGAAAAACACCGTGATGTCCCAGTTTGACTGGCAGAAAAACATCGTGATGTCCCAGTTTGACTGGCAGAAAAACACCGTGATGTCCCAGTTTGACTGGCAGAAAAACATCGTGATGTCCCAGTTTGACTGGCAGAAAAACACCGTGATGTCCCAGTTTGTCTGGCAGAAAAACACTGTGATGTCCCAGTCTGACTGGCAGAAAAACATCGTGATGTCCCAGTTTGACTGGCAGAAAAACACCGTGACGTCCCAGTTTGACTGGCAGAAAAACACTGTGACGTCCCAGTTTGACTGGCAGAAAAACACTGTGACGTCCCAGTTTGACTGGCAGAAAAACACTGTGACGTCCCAGTCTGACTGGCAGAAAAACACTGTGACGTCCCAGTCTGACTGGCAGAAAAACATCGTGACGTCCCAGTTTGACTGGCAGAAAAACACCGTGACGTCCCAGTTTGACTGGCAGAAAAACACCGTGACGTCCCAGTTTGACTGGCAGAAAAACAGTTTGGAACCAAGAAGGTTGACTTCAGCCCAGAACTTATCTCTGGATGCTGTGCAGTGTCTAACAAAGAATTAAGGCTGACACAGCAAAAGAACAGTAAGGATAAGAAATGTGAGAACAGGCTGATTTACTGCTCACTGAAGCCAACATCCAAAGAGCTTTGGACTGCCAACAGTTAGTCCTGGGAACTAAAAGAGTTTATGCTGTGTAGAAGAACAAGACTTGTCCTACACACTTTCACATTCAGTTTCAATAAAGTGCTGTAAACATTTCCAAGTTCCTAGAAAATATAAAGGAAAGACGGGTGGCTCAAGAATTTTGCACAGTCCCGTACGAGCAAAGTACCAATGCTGTGAGGGACACACAGGATCCCAGTCATGATCCTGGGTATACGTATATGACTCCATCACACACACCTTGTCCTTCAGCAGTCCCTGTGGGCCGATGACTTGATCAAAGATGTGTTTCCCTACGTGAGCATCGACAGCAGACAGCGGGTCATCCAGCAGGTAGACGGCACGATCGCAGTAGACGGCCCTGGCCAGGCTCACCCGCTGCTTCTGCCCTCCTGACAGGTTCACTCCCTGCAGACAGACAGACGGTCAGAGGCAGACAGTATAGCAGGCTAGCTCATCATTGTAGAAATGCTGCCGGTGTCATCAAACAGCAGCAAAAGACTCAGTGACACACCAACAAGTCTCTCGCTCTCGCTCAGTAACCAGACGCCTCAACAAGAAACCGGGTCCCTGTGAATTCCTGGGGGTCACATCCTTGTCAAAGCTTTATCGGGCATCTCCTCCAAATACCTGTCGAGTCTTTGCTAATCGTACGGTCATGATCTCACTAACATTTAACACACTGAGGCCTGCAGTCTGACATGTAGCTCTTGGGCTTTCCTTTTCCCATTGCACCGTCTGACCACGATAACAAGTTCCTGGGATGTGCACTCCTGGGAAGACTGATGGCCTCGGGTGTTCAGGTGTGGTTTAATACAATACTACAAACCGACACAACACATGCTCAGTTAACTGCAGAAAACTGCATTTAAATAGCAACACTTGGCTTTTACTCACCTCTTAATAAGTAAGACGCAGTAACGATGTTTTCATAGGACTGCAGAGCGAAAACTGTTTTACGTTCTCCGAGGCCAACTTGTTTTGTGTCGACATTGATTTACACACAAAGACGAGTACTATGGGCTCATACCTTCTCTCCTATCTCAGTGTCATCTCCTGCAGGAAGTATGTCAAGGTCAGGCTGAAGGGCACATGCCTCCACCACATGCTGATACCAGGACTGTCTCCTCTCTTGACCAAAGATGATGTTGTCTTTTAAAGAGGAATTCTGGATCCAGGCCTGCTGGGGAACGTACGCCACAGAACCCTGCAGGGCAAGGACACAGGCACACCTTACACTCATTGGACAATTAAAGACTGCCTGTTATTTATTATCGATTTAGTCGTAATCACACTCAAGAATGCAGGCGCTACTAAAGTGGCCACTGTCCTTTATTTATTCAATACGCTGCTGTGAGAAAGAGTTTCATTGTAATTGTGCATCCTTCCATCCATCACTTATCAAAGGTGCTGGTGCTTTTGTACACGATCAAATATTCTGTGCTGGCAGGCAGCGGGGGCCCTCAGGCAGCGGGGGGCCCTCAGGCAGCGGGGGCCCTCAGGCAGCGGGGGGCCCTCAGGCAGCGGGGGGCCCTCAGGCAGCGGGGGTCCCCAGGCAGCGGGGGGCCCTCAGGCAGCGGGGGCCCTCAGGCAGCGGGGGTCCCCAGGCAGCGGGGGGCCCTCAGGCAGCGGGGGGCCCTCAGGCAGCGGGGGCCCTCAGGCAGCGGGGGTCCCCAGGCAGCGGGGGGCCCTCAGGCAGCGGGGGGCCCTCAGGCAGCGGGGGGCCCTCAGGCAGCGGGGCGCCCTCAGGGCAGCGGGCGGCCCTCAGGGCAGCGGGCGCCCTCAGGCGGCGGGGGGCCCTCAGGCAGCGGGGGGCCCTCAGGCAGCGGGGGCCCTCAGGCAGCGGGGGGCCCTCAGGCAGCGGGGGGCCCTCAGGCAGCGGGGGCCCTCAGGCAGCGGGGGGCCCTCAGGCAGCGGGGGGCCCTCAGGCCTCTCAGAAAATTCAGGAGAAATTTCTCAAAGCACAAAATCCCAGTGCTCTTCAGACCCAGTCACGTCCCCAGACCCAACCATGCCCCCCTGACAAGCCACGCCCCCGGGGGAATGCTAAGGGGGAACACAAGCTTAACATATAGTTAATGCTGTGCAGTGCAGCAGGTAGTCCTCAGGCCTCTGTACTGGAGAAACCAAACAGCCACTCAATACACACATGGTGCAACACTGAAGAGCCACCTGGACAGCTCTACATCTGCAAGGTCAAAGGTCACTCTTGCAAGAAAGCCAATGTTCACATTTTAGACAGATGGTTTAAAAGGAGAGTAAAAGAGGATATCCATGTCCACTGTAAATGACCATTGTTGAACTGAGGGCGGGGCTTATGACTAGGGATGGGTATCGATTAGGTTTTATCCGATACCGGTGCCAAACCGGTACTTTTGAAACGGTGCCGGTGCTTAAACGGTGTTTAAAGAATGGAGAACACAAAATTGGTCCAAAACCTCTCATGTTCAGCTGTTTTTTGTAAAAAGATAACAATGTTAGCCTTTTCTGCAGCTATGGGGCATATATGGTATCACTCTTGGCTGGAAGCAGCTTAATCAATGGAAAAAACACAAACTTTGTCCAAAAACCTCTCATGTTTAACTGTTTTCCACTTTTTCTTTGGTCATTTTAGCCTTTTTGTCCAGGGTGAAGGGAGTATCTGCCATCAAACAAGAAGACAGCCGCATGTAGCTATGATGGTGTTTGCTAGTTCACCTTACATGCATTAATGTAATAACGTGGTTAGCCTACTCAACGTAAATTACACACGAACAACATTAAGCGACTCACGCAGAGAAGAACGGCTGCTGCTGCATCATCATCCTCATCATTTCTGCTACACTGGCAGGGCTAGGGGCCAGGACTCTCCTCTTCGGGTTTTTGGGGGATGTTGCTAACTCCGGGTCGATAACAGGCACCACACCCGCAGTAGATGTGCTCGGTGTGAGGTCTCGCAGCAAGCTATCAAATACGGCGCATTTCTCTGCTTTTAAAAAAACGCTATGCGTCGCCAGGTGTTTCATCAGATTTGAGGTGTTACCTCTTTTGACAGTATCACAGTATCAGCTTAAAGCACTTGTTGCAGCTGCTGAGTTTGCATCTTTTGCTGTGAAGTACAGCCAGACTTTGACCGCTTCGCCTTGGGCGTTTTTAATCTGTAGCTCTGCTCTACAAGAACGTACGTACCTGGACCCGCCTACTATCCTCGGAAACGTAAAATGATTGGCTAGAATCCAAAGTGTATCACAGCTCAGGAAATAAAGCACCGAAATGTGCGCTGCTTTTCGGTCTGGTTACTACCGTTTATGTCAGAACTGGTGCCATCATGGCACTGGATACCGGTACCCATCCCTACTTATGACACCAGCTGTCTGCCATCTACATTGCAGTTTCCAGGCCACACTAGATTCCCATCTAACAAATGCTGACATCAGCACAAAACCTACTGGATGACTGAAGTATAAAGAAACAGATATTGGAACAGCACTGCCATGGAAATCTAATAGGAATTCTACATCTAGGAAAAGCAGCAGACAGTGAGATCTCAGAGTGTGTGTGTGTATTCACCTTAACAGTGACAGATCCTTCAAGTTTGTCCATCTCTCCAAGAAGTGCTGAGAGCAGCGAGGACTTTCCCGAGCCCACGTGTCCCACCACAGCCACCAGAGAGCCTTCTGGGATATTTATATTCAGCCTGAACAGAGACAGAGTCGTACAGCTCAACTTCATGTAAGCAGCACGTTCAGTATTAACGACAGACTCTCTACAGAACTGATTAAGGAAGAGTCTGTTTGTTCCAAGCTTATAAATATTTAATTTGAGGTAAACCAGTGGCTGCTGGGAGCTCACACATTACTTCACTTCACATACAGGACTGTGCTTCAGAGTACAAGCACAACGTAACCATGGAGACACACACTGCAACTGAAAGTCAGACATGGAGCCAGCACACACACACAGACAGACAGACACACACACACACAGACAGACAGACACACACACAGACACACACACACACACACACAGACAGACACACACACAGACACACACACACACACACACACACACAGACACACACACACACACACAGACAGACACACACACACACAGACAGACACACACACACACACACACACACACACACACACACACAGACAGACAGACAGAGACAGACAGACAGACAGACACACACACACACAGACAGACACACACACACACACACACACACACACCTCTTGAGTGTTGGTGCTTCGGTCCTGGACCAGGTGAAAGCCCCGTCGGTCACAGAGATGCTGTGCTGGGCTGAACAGAGAGAACAATGAGTAGTTAAACCTACTGAGTGTCTGGATTCGAGTATATGGTACTACAGGAAAGGGGACTCACAGCCTTCTGCTGCTTTATGCTCCACGCTGTCCAACTGCAGCTCCTCGTGTGACAGAAACACCCTGAGTCGCTTCAGGGACACGCTGGCCTGAGGACGGACGGTGGGAAACTGTCAGAGAGCAAAGGTGCTGCAGACTGCTGCTTAGTACAACTAACACAGAGGGAAAAGGCCCCAAACCACAATTTATACTCATGTGAATATTCATGATTGCATTTTGTGGGAGAGTGAGGAGAGGAAAAGTCCACAGTGTAACACCCCGTAACACTTAAGGTATAAGGATCAAATGTGTCAGGTGTCACTGGCACACCAAAAATGAGCCAGTGCAAAGTCTGTTTCATCATTTGGATCAAATCATGGAGTCGTATTTAAATCATGTGCACGAACAGCGAGATGTGACGCTAACACGTCATCATATCATGGACACTATGCTCTGCTCTGGGCTTCTGTTTGTTCACACGGTGCTGGGCGGAGCAGCCTCCTCACACTGGACAGGCTCACAGACAGGTGATGCGCAGACAGGCGATGCGCAGACAGGCGAAACGCAGACAGGCGAAACGCAGACAGGCGAAACGCAGACAGGCGAAACGCAGACAGGCGATACGCAGACAGGCGAAACGCAGACAGGCGATACGCAGACAGGCGAAACGCAGACAGGCGAAACGCAGACAGGCGAAACGCAGACAGGCGAAACGCAGACAGGCGAAACGCAGACAGGCGTTACGCAGACAGGCGTTACACAGACAGGTGTTACACAGACAGGCGAAACACAGACAGGTGTTACACAGACAGGCGAAACACAGACAGGCGTTACACAGACAGGTGTTACACAGACAGGCGAAACACAGACAGGCGTTACACAGACAGGCGAAACACAGACAGGCGTTACACAGACAGGCGAAACACAGACAGGCGAAACACAGACAGGCGAAACACAGACAGGCGAAACACAGACAGGCGATACACAGACAGGCGAAACACAGACAGGCGATACACAGACAGGTGTTACACAGACAGGCGAAACACAGACAGGTGTTACACAGACAGGCGATACACAGACAGGTGTTACACAGACAGGTGTTACACAGACAGGTGAAACACAGACAGGTGTTACACAGACAGGTGAAACACAGACAGGCGAAACACAGACAGGCGAAACACAGACAGGCGATACACAGACAGGTGAAACACAGACAGGTGTTACACAGACAGGTGATACAGGGGAGGGGTTTGTACTGTACAATATGAAGCGCCTTGACTGCTGTTGAGATTTGGAGCTATATAAACAAAATTGAATTGACCTGTGAGCTGGATGTTGATGTGCAGAGTCTACATTTAATGACCTCAGTTCTCCTCAACACGTCCCCCCACGAGCTGATAGGCCTGGATGAACTGTACATCACTGTCACTGGCTTAGAGAACTCTAAACCCAGAGTTATGAAAATGCTACCAGCGATTCATTCAGGTGTCACAAACCCTCCCCACACTGCCTTTGGGGAGGAAGACCACGCTTCCACACTGCTGCTGCCTGACTCACGACTCAAACAGAAAGAAAAAGAGCAGTTTTCAGGAACAGGAAACTGAAGCTGAGGAGCTTACAGGACAGGTCTTAGACATCTACTGGATACCCTGGGTAAATGGTGGCAGGTGTGCTAACCTCTGCCTAAACTCCGACAACTCTGAAGCTTAAAAAGCAGCCAGGTATGACCTCTGGAATTCCATGGGAAAGCCCAAGAGGAACTACGAGGATAAAGTGGAGTCCAGCTTCTATGACCCCAAGCAGCTCTGCTGCATCCCTGACTATAAAAGGAAAACTGTTCAGATGAGCTATGCTGAGGAAGACGTTGCCTGCCCTGCAGAGGGCAGTCAGGCTGCCACGCTGATCCTAGCATTGCTGATGGGACATTATCCTTTGAAAAAGGTCAACCCACACAAAGCTCCCGGACCAGTCGGGATTCCAGGTGGTGTTCTCAGAGCATGTGCTCCACCATTTTCAACCTCTGAAGCAGCCACAGGAAATCAACAGTTTCATGTTGCACCAACGCCTGACCCCTCCTCTCATTGGCCTACAGAAGGAAGAGAGCCACGCACGCTGCCCTCACCCACCTGGAAAAGGGAGCACATATTGTGACCTACACCATCAGTCCTTTGAAACTCTGTGACCTTTGGACATCCATCAGCACTTCCTGACAAACAGGAACCAGTTAGAGAGAGCTGGAGAACACTTCCTCCCTAGTCATGACAAACACGGTGCACAGCTGAGTGCTCGGTCGCCCTCTGTACTGCTTAGTTAGTCGTGACTGTGTCACTAAGCACAGCTTTAATATTATATTATTACATATTAATATACAGTAAACAGGATTACCGACTACAACAGCATCATGTTTGTTTTAGTGTAGCACGCTACAACGTAGCATTACAACCAAACCCCACCTGGAAACCCAGTCAAGTGTTCGTGTTAGCAGGCTGCAGACTGGGTGGAATGGTTGTAAACCAGTTGTTTATGTCATCCTCAGTCTTGTTAAAGTCTCGAAGGGAAACATTTGATCCTGATGTTTACAGTAGCTCTGAGTCTGTGGATGATGTCATCTCTGTGCCACATCAGTGATACAAAAACTCAGATGAATATTCAAGCACACTGACTATGAGCACAGCGCAGGTGTGCCACATGGCCAACAAGCCTCCAACAGTGAACAGCTCACTCTGGCACCGCAAACCTGACATGCTAGCCCCGTAAACCGCTTCCTTTCTGTACAGCGGGAGGAGGCAGAGCCACATGCTCCGTCTTTTGTACAGTCACCTTCCTGGATCTCCTTACCTGGATTACATCCATCAAAACATCCTTGTGATGGTTGGTACTACACTCAGCTTTTAATGCAACAAAAACATCCAAGCTTTTACTTAAGGTCCTCAAGCTCATGTATACCAATCCTACCATCCCAGTTTGAGCACTGGCACAGACTGGTGTCCATCTAACGTTTTGGTGAAGCTTTCTTTGTGACGGGATGAGTGTGCGAAGAAGACGGAGGACACACACCTGCACCATGCTGCTAATGACCATCGGCAGCATGTTGAGAGGAAAACGCAGGATGTTGAAGAGTGCGAGCGACACAAAGGCCTTCTGGGCGTCCAGCACGTTCTGTTCATCAATCAGTACGTACACAGCGAAGGTTGACAGGGCCACCTGTGCAGTCATGCAAAAGACAGCGCAATGAGAGTTTCATTAACGACAGTAAAGTGCTGTGTTTGGTTTAACTGCAGCTGCTCGTTTGGATGTGCGTCATGTTTGTGTCGCTCTTTTCCCGTCACACTTACAAGGAATGGTGCACAGACCCAGGTGAAGGTGGACACCGCCCCCAGGTAGGCAGCCTTTTTCAGGACACGCAGCTCACTTTCACGAATTTCTGACACCTTTCCTTTGAAGGCCAGCTCCCAGGCGTAAAGCTTCAGCACTTTGATGCCATTCAGCATCTCATTCATCAGCTTAATGCGATTGTCTTTACTCTTCATCTGAGCCACCTGCAACAAACACACAACACTGTGCTACAAACAGCTACAAGCTAACAACGTGTGTGTGTGTGTGTGTGTGTGTGTGTGTGTGTGTGTGTGTGTGTGTGTGTGTGTGCATAAATGAAAACGATCACTGTGCTGTCACTCGACACACTCACACACTCTTTAACAGAAATGAACTGGCATCGACATGCTGACCACCCAAAGCAAACTGTGCATTAACACAGAGCTCTGCAGATTTTAGGCCTGTTATCTGCCTCAGTGTTTCCCAACCACTGCGCCGTGGCATGTAGGTGTGCCGTGGAGGTTATCTGGTTCCACCTGATTGGTACTCTAAGCGTGAGTAACGGGCAGCAATGACATTCTCTTCCACTAGAGGGCAGTACAACCACCTGCTCTAATAAATGTGTTGCCAACTGGCAGTAAAAACAGAAGAAGAAGAACTTAAATAACAGTCATGCTGTGAGACGATGTTTAAAAAGAAAAAGTGTTCAGTCTGACCTGGTGGAGAAAACTCGACCCAGATGAAGGCCCAGCATGAGTAGTGGTCAGAAGGAAGCAACAAAGGTATACTGGGGACAAACGAGCCAGTTCTGCTATATTTGGTGGAAGAATGATCCGTATGGCTTTTGACATTTCTGTTTGGTGGTGTGCTGCGGGATTTTTCTAATGTGAAATATGAACCGTGCCTCTAAAGGTTGGGAAACACTGAAATGTATAATTCTATCAAATGTATGTATTGGAAACTTGTCCATTATTTACTGGAAAATGTGGTAATTCCAGTAAAGTCTGACATGGATGTGCATTTGTCCCAGGATTGGGTAGATGTGGCGCCTAGAGCCTATCCTAGCGTTCCCAGGCGAGATGCCCCCTGGAGCCGCTCCCAGTCTGTCATGGGGCTAACACAAAGACTTTCACACAAACGTCCAATGATGCATGAAGCAGGAGCACCGTGCATGGGGAGATGTAAGCTCCACACAGAAAGCCGCCACATGGCTGAAGGATTGAAAGCCAGCCATAGTTATAATAACAGTAGAGCATGAAAATGTAAGGAGGGTGTATACGGGTGTAGGGTGTGGGGATAATAACACTAAAGTCCCACCTGGTAAGCTTTGGTTTTCATTGCAATTACAGCATTAACAGGAACCATGAGGACCATCACAGCCACTCCAGCCAGCACAGACGGGCCCAGGTTCTGCACACATGACAAACGGTTTCAGTGTGAGCCTGTGGGGCACAGTGTTATTCACACTAGTGGAACCATCCTTCCACGAGCAGAGCGACACTTTAAAAACAGATTTTGTTGCACTTTATGGAGAAACCAGCTGTAACTGACGAGCATTACATGAAACATCATCTGGACTCCCTCCTGCACGGGAACAATCAGGCTTCGCTGCCCAAGCCTCATGAGCCGAGCCAACACACAATAGTATGTTTATTTTCTTTATACTGAAAGTATGTAAGCAGCATTAAACATTTGATTTTAAAAATATATTTAAAGTTTAGTTTACGTAACCTGACCTGCCAAAGAAAGTAGAGGGCCAGGACCACCTGCAGCGGAGCAGACCATATCATGTTGATGTATGTGATGAGGTCCATGAAGCGCTGCGCGTCCACTGACATCAGGTTGACGATTTCTCCCACTGTAGAGGCTCGCCGTGCCGCGCTGCTGATGACCAAGGCCTGAGGAGCAGATGAAGCGATGAGATGGAGGCTTTTCAGCAAAAGCAACCAGTGACGGACAGAATAACAGTCACATTTATCAACCTTCATCACGAACAATCTAAACTGCTCTGAAGAAGCACGTGTTTGTCCGTTACCTTCCTATAGACGGCTCCGATGACTGCAGTGCGTAAGCGCATGCCTGACACAAAGCACACATGAAAGTACTTCTGCAGGATGAGCGACTGCACGGAGGTGCAGACGAAGAGCAGAGCAGCGTAGAAGTAGCCCTGCCAGGAGGGGGCGCTGGAATC
The DNA here is from genome assembly GCF_056152115.1 of Neolamprologus brichardi. Taxonomy (NCBI): domain Eukaryota; kingdom Metazoa; phylum Chordata; class Actinopteri; order Cichliformes; family Cichlidae; genus Neolamprologus; species Neolamprologus brichardi. The sequence goes on along the minus strand of NW_028270136.1, from coordinate 6,271,567 downwards.
ATTGACAAACTGGATAAGCAGTCTACAGAGAAACAGGAAACAAAGGAACATTGAGCACGTGTGCTGCCCCTCGGCCCTCAACTGCATCGTGTACTTATGTAGCAGAAAAACACGGAGCAGCCCAAAGCAATACGTCGCACTGTCTACTGTGTTTGTCATCACTTCCACACCTAGAGTCATCATGTAATCAAATCCATTTATTTATACAGCACTCCACAGGATAAAACCACAAAGTGCTTCACAGTAACATAAAACAGAGATACATAAAATAAATTAATAATCAAACACAGCACAAATCTAATTAAAAGCTAATCTAAATAAATGAGTCTTAAGCTGCTTTTTAAAAGAATAAATACAGTCAAGTCAAAGTAAAGATGGAGGGAGAGCACTCCACAACCTGGGAGCCACTGCTCTAAACATCTATCTCCTCTGGTCTTAATATGTTCGTGGGACTACCAACAGCCTTTGATTAGAAGACCTCAGGCTGCGAGAGGGAGCGTGGGCTTCTACAAGATCAGAAATGTAAGCAGAGCATCACAAGTCAAAGCTTTAAAAGTCAGTACCAAGATTTTAAAATGAATTCTGAAATGTACTGGAAGCCAGTGTAATGAGCGTAACACTGGTGTAATGAGCGTAACACTGGTGTAACGAGCGTAACACTGGTGTAACGAGCGTAACACTGGTGTAACGAGCGTAACACTGGTGTAACGTGCTCTCTGTTCCTGTCTTAGTTAAAAGCCTTGCAGCAGCATTCTGGACTAACTGGAGACGCTCAAGATTCCTTTTGCTCAAACACAGAAAAAGGCTGTTACAATAATCTAAGCGAGGTGAAATAAAAGCATGAATATATTCATGCTTTTATTTCATTTTATTTATTTATTTTATTTATTATAATGGTTTTAACCATGGTTAAAACCATTATAACCATGTTATAACCATTATAACCATGGTTATAATGGTTATAACATGGTTATAATGGTTATAACATGGTTATAATGGTTATAACATGGTTATAATGGTTATAACATGGTTAAAACCATTATAACCATGTTATAACCATTATAACCATGTTATAATGGTAATGGTTATAACCATTTCTAACTCAGATTTAGACAAAGTTTGCAGTTTGGAGATGTTTCTTAGCTGAAAAAGGCAGTTCCTAATTAACTGGTGAGCGTGTTGTTGTAGGGACATGGCAGAACCAAAGATCACACCACCTGAGGCTCGGCTGAACAGACGAGCCGAGAGAACCAAGATGCTGTTTGATTAGAGATATCTGGTTGTTGGGGGCAATAATTTAATGTTGGTCTTTCACCAGCTGGTTCACATTTGCAGCTCTTAGATTTTGTGTTCAGTTCAGAGCACCCAGCCTTCTTAGGGTAACTGAGTGGGTGCTCCACAGGGGACGCTGTAGTCCCACTGGGAGACCTGGTGGTGGAGTCCTATCAGGTTTGGGTAGCCCGTTGATGGGAACGGAGCGCCAAGCGGAGCTCGACTTGGCGCTGAGCAAAAACGTGTGTGGGAGGAGTTTGTTGAGGCACAGCAGTCCTGGCAAAGATATATTTAGTGCAACAGATGGGCTCTGATGGGTTTTCCCGATGATTTAAACAATTAAAGTTCTAGAGCGTGATAAATGCACGCTGCAACTTCAGACAGATCAACGACTCAATGTCATCTTATCAAAGGGTCTACAGTTTCCTCACCGCAGGATCTCAGGGCCAACAAACATCAGGATGTCCTGGATTAATTTATAGATACAGGAGATGAAGAAGTAGGGCCCAAACGTGAAGCACAAGGCCCACAGCAGTGAGGGCTCTTTATTCTTCTTTCGAGGTCTCAGAATCAAGATCTCAGACTCCTCCACAGCTTGGCGCTCAGGGTTTTCACTGTGGGGCGCTCGCTTGGACGAGTACAGCATCCTCTCCTCTGACCTGTGAGGAGGAAAGAGAAATAACCTGGCTGCATGTTTCCCAAACAATCTGCATTTGTATAAAGAAGTTTGATCCCTTTCCTGACCTTTTAAATTTTTGGCACTGTGTGTTCCAGCGTTTGGCCAGCTGTGGGACGACTCTGTGGGAGCAGTCCTCAGCGTTCAAAGACCACAGGTCCTTCTCCTCCAGTGGGCGCCTGTAGCCTGTCATCATCAATCTGGTGGAGAGGTTAGGACAGGTAGGAGGATGAAACACAAACATGTAGAAGCTCAATGTGCAGTAACGTTTCCAGAAAGCCCCAAAGGACCATGTAGAAGTTTCAATACAGAAGACGTCAGCCTCGTCTTAAATATCAATAAGAATAATCTTTAGAGATGATACCGACCAATGTGAGATTTTGTTACACAGAAATAAGAGCACGTTCACCGGAGTGGAACGGCGTGTTCCTACCTGGTGATCCACCAGAAGGTTATTCTGGAGAGGAAAGACGCTCCAGGCTCAGGGCACGGATTCTACAGACAAACATCGTTAGACACAAATGATGAGCTCAGAACACACTGATGCAGCAACGCTTTCACTGTACTACCAAAAGTATTCGTCTTTCCCCGTCACACATCACATTCCCGATCCGTAGGTTTAACATGATGCCGGCCCACCGTCAGCAGCTCTAACAGCTTCAACCCTTGACTCTGCACAAGTGTCGGGAGTGTGTTTATGGGAATCTTTGACCGTTGTTCCTGAAGCACATTTTTGAGGTCAGACACTGACGATGGATGAGAAGGTCCGGCTCACAGTCTCTGCTAATTCATCCCAAAGGGCTTCTGCTGAGGTGGACTCTGAGTCTGGTGTGGAAGAACCTGACAGGCCTGCACACTCGTCTTTATGGACCGGTGCAGTCACGTTGGAACAGGAAGGGGCCATCCCCGAACTGCTCCCACAAAGTTGGGAGCATCAAAATGTGCAAACTGTCTTGGCATGCTGAAATATTTAGAGTTCCAGGAACAAAGGCCGAGCTGAATGATTTGGAGGGGTAAGCGAATACTTATGGCAATATAGTAATCTGAGTATAAATGAGTGACAAGGAAAGAAGATTTGTCAGGCAGCCTCACAGAGTCTTTAACTTCCCGGGAAAAGAGGGGTGGCTGGTCGGTCAGGCTGGACAGGAACAGAGCAATCAGCAGCAGAGCGTAGTAGATGTAGAAGGTGGTGTACCTCCACACACACACTGTCTGAGGCTGCACAACAAGAGGATGTTTTTAATCAAACAACCTTATTTTGTTTATTCACTACAACATCAGTTCGATTAGTAACCAGTTATTTATCATCATGTAAGTAAAGTGAGTGTAGTCCTGCTCACTGAGCACCAACCTGCTCCAAGGCCTGGAAGACCTTTGACCTGAAGGTGACAGTGGCACACAGCAGCGCCAGCAGCCAGTAGATCAGCATCACGCCCGATGACTGAGCGCCCTTCATCCGCTCATAGTGGATTAACATGACAGCCAACAGCTGCGGCACATGCAAATATTTTTATGTTAAAAGAAATCGTCTATTTAGTTTTTACAGCATTTGTTAAAGAGCATAAATTTAAGAGTTAAGTGAAAAAAGAAAGACTACCCTAAATAACAAAATACATGTGAACTTTTCTCAGCTCCATAAAGAGCCGGTAGCGACAGGCTGGACGCTCACCATGGTGAGGCCCAGGAAGGTCGGGCTGACGAGGCGGACAGGTGCTGGGCTGCTCACATGACTCCTTTCCCAGAAAGAATAAAAGACATCTGACCAGCAGATAATCCAAAGTAAAAAGCCAACAGCCTGTGGAAACAGATCGCTCCTGGATTTAACACGTGTGTCATCAATATCTGTTTAATTCGTTGGTAAATACATTTGGTATCTTGTTTATAGACATATGACCAACATCTCCCACAGTTACAGTCGTGACAAGTGGAACCAACCAATGAAACTACAAACACACCGTTCAGTCACTGTCATTAAAACAGTTTAGATTAGATTAAACTGTGATCCTTGATAATAATATCTTTGGGTAGCAGAACATCAAATGTTTAAACTGTGAAAACATGCAATTAAAAAATAGATAATGTCATTATGACTGTGATAACAGCAATATAATTACTAACATCAGAGCTGTAGCAACATTTGGTACCTGTCAGGTTAACTGGTAACAGGTCAGTAACACGAGGACCCCTCACCTGCCTCTACTCATCCTCCTGAATGACTGAATTCAAAAGTCCAGCAACAGGTCTCAGCTCCCAGACGACTGCGGACTATTTTTAAAAGAATCCCACACAGCGGGAAACATGGAAGTTTTTAAGAGATGTGTTACTTCCAAAAAAATTGACCTTGTTGTTTTTTTAAATTGTACCTTTTCCTCAGTTTAAACATTTGTTTTTCTGAATAAATGAATAAATTGATTTTTCCAGAACATCCCATTTTCCTGAAGTTGGAATTGCATCATGACTCGAATCTTCAAACATTTCTTGTGTTTGAACGAGCTTCTGGTTTGCTCCACTGAGAGAACAGATGAGTGCAGCGATGAAAACCACTACAGCGGGCTCCCATAACTCACAGCTTTGGCTTTGTTGAGGTGATTCATACATATATATCCATGGTCATGGGTATGAAGGTAGACGACGTAGAAGGGTGCACATAGCCAAAGGTAGAAGCATGGCAGCCACACCAAGACAGTGTTCTGGAAACACTGGGTGAAGTCAGGATTATCGGTGTGCCACGTACGGTTCCAATCCTGGAAAAGGAACAGTAAGGCTGAAGACATCTAACAACAGCCTAGAGTTATTAATAAAGCTTTCTTGTCTTATTTAGATCAACAATGTTGCATTTTACTGCTACATGCAGCTGAAAAAATTAAAATGAAAAGAAGACCTCATCACAGTATAGGACAGGGGTCGAACTCCAGGCCTCGAGGGCCGGTGTCCTGCAGGTTTTAGATGTGTCCTTGATCCAACACAGCTGATTGAAGCGGCTAAATGACCTCCTCAACATGTCTTGAAGTTCTCCAGAGGCCTGGTAATGAACTCATCATGTGATTCAGGTGTGTTGACCTAAAATCTGATCTAAAACCTGCAGGACACCGGCCCTCAAGGCCTGGAGCTGCCCACCCTGCTATAAGACAAACTCAGTTAAACAGACAATAACAAGGCAACTCCCAAAAAGGGAATGGTTTTGTAGGTGGTGGGCACAGACCACGGCCCTCTTCTCAGCAGACGGGACTGATTTTCCTCCATTTTTATTACCAGATGACACCTACGGCCCAATGACATGTATTCCAGCTCATCCTGGATGGCATCTGTATGCGCCACTGCAAGAACGTTTGCTGCATCTCAACACTGCAGAGGAGATGCTAGGATAAGGTCTAAGGAACTCGAAGAGCTGGAGAGATGCAGAGGAGCAGGAAGTATAAAAAGCATGTCCGTGGCCACCACCAGTAACCCTTCCCTTATGAGGCTAACTTGTCATTACTCTCTAGTGGACTCATGACTGGTTTGGACCAAAGCAATTCAAAGTGAGAATATGTTGTGAAATGGATTCACAACCGTAGATAATAGAATTGAGTTTATATTATACTTTAATGATGGAGTGCTCCTACCTAGAGTGCTCAACTCACCCAGTAATACTAAATGGACTGCTTCTTATATCGACCCAGAGCTTTTCCACTCTGAGCACTCAAAGCTTTACACAACCGGTTCTTTCACCCAATCACACCAGCACTAGTTTTTAGTGCTATCTAACTAGCATTCATACACACTCGCACTCCGACGGATGCATCGGAGAGCAACCTGCAACATGCAGAATGAAGCAGACTGGGATCAAACCACTAACCTTCCAGTTAGTAGATGACCTGCTCTACTACCTGCTACAGCCGATATCAACCCCTCCCTGTTATGTGACAGGAGCCTGACGTAAAAGGTTTGGCAAACAGTGAAAGATGGTCACCAGTGTTGTGATACCATCACCTGACTGCAGTTTCAAAGCATGATGATTTCATGTCCCGAGCAAACAAAAGAAACCATAACCTACGCACCAGCTGCTGCCAAGTCTGTGGCAAAAATATGACCTACCAAAGTCATCAGCTGGGAAATATCAATAAACAGCAACATTTTTATTTTTATTTCAACTGAACATAATCCTCAGTTCGATCACACCAGTCACGGTATAGAGCAACACCTGAAACAAACACATACCTGAAACTAATAAAGGATAGAGACTAATCACAGCCAATCATTTTCTGACAATACACCCATTCACTGTAATAAACCTACTAAAATCATGAGCTATCCCCCTCAGAAACCTTCCTGTTCTACAGGATGTGTTTGGTAGATGCACCATAGTTGCTGTTACCGGTGCCTGAGTGTGCTGGGACTGATGAGTTCCTACAGACCAGGAAACGAGAGGGAACCACACAAACACGAGCTCGGTGAACACTTGTTCTCCTGCGAACCCTCCGATGTTCAGATCAGAGAAAACGTGAACTCGGCCAATGGAGGCTCAACGATCAGCTGTAACAAGGATTTATAATGAGAGAAGTGCGTCTGACGTGACTAAATAACACGCAACTTGCCGTGGCTTACTATTAGCATGTACCGGCACCGGTAACGCCAACTACGAGAGTTTAAAGCTAGAGGAAAAGACACGGTGTCCGTGACATGTAACTCACCCACAGGGGATCGGACCTGTCCACGCTACAGAACTGATCAAACCCCATTCGCTGCGAAGCATCAGAGAAGCCGGGGCTGCGAGCTCAGCTTGTTTTGTAACGCCTGTTAAGACGAAGAGGAAGGTTGTTTTTCTTCTTCTTCTTCGGTCAGTCAGAACTCGGCCCAAAGGTCTACACTGCCACCTACAGCTTCTGTAACGTTATGGCTGACTACGCCATTTGTGCAGCAGCTGCGGTGGGATTGCTGCTGCGATAGTTGCACGAAAAGAACAGGTCGTGTGACTCGTGTCATAAGAGCAGATAGTTTGGTGCTGTGAGTGCACGCAGATGTACCTAATACAGACTTTACGACCGAGATATGTGTCTGTGCTCCCAAAACGGTATATTCACACTAAGACAGCAAGAAAGACAGAAAAGGCCATCACTAACTATCCCATGTTAGCTGTGTCTGTGACTGTGTCTTAGAAAGCACTTTGAGTTCTCACCTGACGAATATCAGTTCATTCACATTTCTAATGCAGCCGGGTGGAAAATGGGGGAGAAATGTTTGTCTTTTCCTTTCCACTAGTGCAGGGGTGTCAAACTCAAATACACAGTGGGCCAAAATTCAAAACTGGAACAAAGTCGCAGGCTAACATTAATATTTATTGAAAAAAAAAAAATCTTCCTCCAGATATAAAAATGAATCTTTTCTTATGGACTCAAATAAGTTTTTCTGGAAAACTGAATATGGAACAAGCAAAGCTTAATACTAAACAATATATATATTAGCTGTATAATACCAGTAGGCCAGCTCTAATAGTAATTTGGTATGGCTTTGCGGGCCAAATGTAATTAGGCTGCGGGCCAAATTTGGCCCGCGGGCCAGAGTTTGACACCTATGCACTAGTGGGTGATGTTTTCAGCATTTTCTCTGGTTGTAGTAGAGTGGCTGATTTCTTTTCCTTTCTTTTCTTTTTTTAAAACTTTCTTTTTATTGTTTTTCTTCAAACACTATACAACAAAACAACAACAACAACAACAACAAAAAGATAAATACAACAAGTAGGATAACAAAAAACAAACAAAACAAACAAAACAAACATGTTGGATCTCTTTGTTTCTACAGTTTGATCATTTCTCATTATCAATGTGTTGGTCTTTATCCTGTTGGGTTTATGTACTCAGTCCATTTCTCCCACTTTTTATGGTATTGATCTTCCTGAGTCCTTATTCTGTAGGTCAGTTGTTCCATAGTTTGTATTTCATCTATAATTTTGATCCATTCGTCCTGTGATGGTGGGTCTATCTTGTTCCATGTTCTTGTAATTGCCTTTTTACAGGCAGCAAGCATAATTTTCAATATGTATCTGTCTTCTTTCGTCACATTTCCCGTAATGACACCAAAGTATAATAGTGTACAAGTCTTAGATACAGCATAACCCAGAATTTTACCTATAACTAAATGAACATCTTCCCAACATTTTGTAATCTTGGGACAGAACCAGAAACATGGGAATGATTCACATTTACCTCTGCACAGCCCCTCCAACACGGTTGTGGTAATGAGGTATGTTTGTTCTTAATTTTGTGTGTTATAAAAAATCTAATTACCATTTTTCCAGCAGTGCAGTCTCCAGGCGCGTGATGATGTTGTTGACTGCTGTGTTTTCCAGGTTTGTGACCATTCCTCATCAGATATGTTCACTCCCAACTCTCTCTGTCACTTCAGTTTTACATATGTTGTTGTACACCCTCTTGCCTCCATTATATGCTCGGAAATTGTAGAGATTACTCTAATTTTTTTTGCTTTGTAAACTTCAGTTATGGATTTAATTATCGAATTTTTATCCAGATCTACACTATGTTTTACTTCTTTATTAAAAAAGTCCCCAATCTGTAAATATCTGTAGTGATCTTGATTACTTAGGTCATATTTTTGTTTAATCTCCTGGAAACTCATAAAATTCCCATCTTTAATTAGTGTACACATCTCTGTTAATCCAGTAGGAATCCACTGTTCAATCTTTGGTCCATAGAACCGGGTGTAAAACCCTCATCATAGGCTATCCATCAGATTAATCCAAGCTCTTTTTCTAGTTTGTGTTTTCGTATCAGGTTAAACCATATTTTAAGCGTAAACTGAGTGACTGAATTCAGCTTTGAATTTCTCTTCCTTGTTCTGATTTTTTCTAAATTCTTCCATTTGGCTTCATAATCATTGTCACACCAACAAATGATGTACCTGATTTGTGCAGCATAAAGCCTCAAGGTTTGGGAGTGCCAAACCCCCCGTGTCCTTTCTTATCTGTAGTGTTTCAAATTTAATTCTCGGTCTATGACCATTCCATATAAACTTAGATATAATTTTGTCCCATAATCTAAATTGTCTTTCAGGTATATCAACGGGTAGTGACTGAAAAAAGTAGAGAAGTCGGGGTAGGACACATACTTTTATCGTCTCTATTTGAGCGCCAATATCTGATGGAAGAGTAGCCCACCTATTCAAATCACTCTTAATTTCCTTATCTAAGTTAACGTAGTTAAGTTTATATAAGTCCTCAACGTTTTGTGATAAGGTTACCCCAAGATATTTCATTTTTGTTGCTCTCCAATTCAAATTATATTTTTGTTTTATGGTTTTGGATGGGAGATAGTTGAATGTTAAAATCTGAGTTTTATTCAAGTTAAGCTTGTATCCTGAATAAAACCCAAATATCTCGAGTTGCTTAATTAATATGGGAATACATATGTCGGGATCCTCTAAAAAAACAGATCACATCATCTGCAAAAAGTCCTATAATATGTTCCCCCACCTCTATTCCTTTAAGATTTCTATTTTGCCTAATTGCTTGTGCAAGGGGCTCTATAAAGATTGCAAACAAAGTAGGAGAGAGGCAGCAGCCCTGTCTGGCAGACTGCTCTAATTTTATACTCTCAGTTAAACTGCCGTTTATTCTTATCCTTGCAGTCAGGTTTTGATAAAGCGTTTTAATACACCTGATAGCTTTATCATTAAACCCAAATTTCTCAAGTACCTGATATAGAAAATTCCAATTTACGCTATCAAAAGCCTTTTCTGCGTCGAGGCTTATAAAGACTGCACATTTTCCTTTTTGTTGAATGTGATTGATAATATATAAAGTTCTCCTTATATTGTCTTGGGTTTGACGCCCCTTTATAAAGCCTGTCTGATCTTCATTGATAATATCTAATAAAATATTCATATCTTTTAGAAATAATTGAGGTATATATTTTATAGTAAACATTGAGTACTGATATAGGTCTATAATCTGAACAAATCTCACTGGAATCTTGTCAAAGATGAGGGACACATGGATTCCACTCAGCATCAGCAGATTCTGGAGACCAATGTCCAGGAATCAGTGACAAAGCTGAAGCTGCGCCGGGGCTGGATCTTTCAACAAGACAACGACCCGAGACACTGCTCAAAATCCACTAAAGCATTCATGCAGAGGAACAAGTACAACGTCCTGGAACGGCCATCTCAGCCCAGACCTGAATATTATTGAACATCTGTGGTGTGAGTTAGAGAGCTGTCCATGCTCGGAAACCATCAAACCTGAATGAACTAGAGATGTTTTGTAAAGAGGAACAGTCCAAAATACCTTCAACCACAATCCAGACTCTCAGTGGAGCCTACAGGAAGCGTTTAGAGGCTGTAATTTCTGCAAAAGGCGGATCTACTAAATATTGATTTCATTTCTTTTTTTCGTGAAGCCCAAACTTATGCACCTGCCTGATTTTGTTTAAACAATTGTAAATCCAATAAACTTAATTTCACTTCTCAAATATCACTGTGTGTGTCTCCTATATGATATATTTAACTGACATTTTTTATTGTAACAACCAACGATTTATACAGGAAAATAATGACTATTAACAAGGCTGCCCAAACTTTTGCATCCCACTGTATGTAAGACTGCTTTCTTCCATTTGTGCAACATCTCTAAAGTTAGAAATATCCTGTCTCAGAGTGACGCTGAAAAACTAGTTCATGCATTTATTACTTCCAGGCTGGACGACTGTAATTCATTATTAACAGGATGTCCAATTTCACAGCAACTCATTTCCAACCTTCCCGACCTTTGGAGGACCTGACCCATGTAGACCTCGAAGGCCGGATCCTCAGGAGGATACAGCCTATGAATTTGGACACCTCTAGTGAAAACTATCCTCCCCGTCCGGGTGAATCTACTACCTCCCGATGAGCGGGAGAAGAAATGGGCCACTGCCCCTGGCCTATGGACCACCTTGAATTTGAAGGGCTACAAAGCCAGATACCACTGGGTGATCCAGGCGTTGGCATACTTCATGCAGTGGAGCCACTGCAGCAGGGCTTGGTCTCAAAGCTCATGCTTTGTCAGCTTCCGGCTGATATGTATGTCACGAGGGTCAATGAGAAGGTAAATCCCTCTATAATGGGAAGAGCAGTGAATGATCACAGGGAGTAGAGAATGTAAAAACTACATTTCTAAAATATAGTTTATTGAACATAAAAAACAACAAGAAAATACCATGGCCAGGGACAATAAGAATTTAAATATATAAAAACAAGACAACTAAAAGTTCTAGTGGCCTCAGCCAAACAATTAAAATCACTAAAAGTCCAATAAAAAAATCCCAAGTCGGCAGCGCCCAAAAATTCACTTCCAGTTGCAGAAGCTTGCACTTGTTCAGCTGCAACTTCAACCCATGACGCCATAGCCTCTGAAACACTTTATCTAGGTTCTGTAAGTGAGAAGTCAGGTATGTAAATAATATCTTATCCAAATACACCAATAATGACTCAGCAATCTGTCCTCTCAGACAATGCTGCATCACCTGTTGAAATGTAGCGGGTGCGTTGCAAAAACCAAACAGCATCCTCTGGAACTGAAATAACCCCATCGGGGTAGAAAAAGCAGTCTTCTCCCTGTCTCTCGGGTCCATCTGGACCTGTCAGTAGCCACTGGCTAGGTCAAGAGTGGAAAACCACAGGGCTCGGGTTAGGCTTGTCAATGTCTCTTCTGTCCGCGGCAAAGGGGAAATCGACCTTTTGACAGCTGGTGTTGAAATTGGAATCAGGTAAGGGGGTATACAGGAGCAAGCTGGAAGCCGTCTAAACAAGGGTGGGGCGATCTAGCACTTCAGAGGGATTTTAGCCCAACACAGAACCCGCTGACCCTGTCCATTGGGGGTCGGTAACGTGAGAGACCTCTATATCTGGTTCTAGGTGTCAAAGTTTCAGGGACAGATCCAAAGGGGTTAATAAAGGTCAATTTCATTAATAAAACTAAACCAACACCACAGCCACCAAACAATGTCAGTACATCTCTGATAAAAGAGAAAGTAGTGGTGGTTGACTACACGCAAATGAAACCGCAAGATTGAATTGAACGCGCCACCGGATTCAGTGACAGCAACCAAATTGGGAACAGCACGTGTCTGATTGTGTCGCCTGTGCCACGGCCAGACCTTGTCTGTTCACCGTACCCGCGCCACTGTATCCAGAGGACGAGTGGGGTTTCAACTGCATGATGAGGCTAACTAGACAAGCAGTGAGCACCGGCAATTGCACCGTACTTTCGAGCTTATTTCCACCAATAGATAAGCGTACACAAGTAGAATCATTTATACCCAAACCAAATAATTACAGGTGCTTTAAGTTTTCAACAAACACAGTTAAGTTTACTCTGGGAGAGATAGATTCAAGTTGGTGTAATGTCACACTCAAAGGAAGGACCACAAACAATGTAAGTGACCCAAATACTATCATTGGCACATGGGCTCTAAGCGGGTTGTATTGTTATTGCGGACACCGTACTTTATTGGTCAGTAAGTAAAGTCTACGTGTCCTGTTTTAGGAGATTTCTTAGAATATTAATGCTTACAGGATAAAAAAATGTTTTAAAAGTGTTTGATGCCAACAGAAAAAAATTAAGGACTAAAGTTGCAGCTAAAAAAATCAACATTATTGTGTGGATGCTGTAGGCATCTACACTATAGAGTTCCTGTTTCTCTTTGTGTGGATGCTGTAGGCATCTACACTATTGAGTTCCTGTTTCTCTTTATCCTTACTTTCTTTATTCTTGTCGCTTCCGTATGTTTTTTGGCCTTTAACTACTTCCACAATTTTTGTCTGATTTTTACCGTTCAAATTTTAAACTATTCTGCTCTTTCTGCTAATGCCGGCTATAACTTTTGGTACTTTTTACTATTATACTTTTTAAAATATTAAGCTTTTTATGCAATTTTTTGTCCCATTGAAATGAATGGGAAACTTCCAAAGTTCTACTAAAACTTGCTTGTTTTTGAAACTTAACTACTTCCTCATACTTTCACGTAGAGCAACAATTCAAACTTTAAAATGTTCTCAAATTATTGGGCTATTCATGTATGATTTAGCTTTTTCATATCGTTTACTGTTTTAATCCTATCCCTCTGTAAGTTTTCAGTTGCATCATTGTGATTTTTCAGAAAATACATGTATTGTTATGGTTGCTATGCTCTTGGATTAGAGTGGATACTGGCCCTTTCTGAATCTTCTCTTCATGTCCAAACAACTTCTTGCTACTCGCTCAATTTTCACTCAAGCCCCACAAATTATACATCAAAACACAGGTATTTTTGCTGGCTTTCAGAAAATGTTACCATCATTGTTGTGTGTGTGTGTGTGTGTGAGAAAGAGAGAGAGAGAGGGAGGGAGAGACCCTTTTTTGGCAGCATCTCATTGTAGCCTAAAAATTGAATACGTTCAGACTGGTTGACTGGCATAGATCCTGTGTGTGTCTCTCTGTGGCTTTGTGTTTCCATATGTGTCCATGTTTGTAATTGTGTGTATATGCTGACTGTTATTTCCTGTCTTTTTTTGTATTTCTGCCAATTTTTCACAGGTGAACAACAAGTAGTTTTGAGGGAACCTTACCATGTTCAGCTTTTTTCAGCTGGTCATTTTGCTTTTCCAATATTTCTACTTAAGATATTACTATTCTGCTAAATCACAGTATTAGTTCAGAATCATATTATTTCAGCTATATCATAGTATTTCTACTAAATTATGGTATTTCTGCTATGTTATAATATTAATATATAATATGCTGAATCACAGCATTTGTGCCAAATCATAGTTTTTCTGCTAAATCACAGTATTTCTGCTATGTTGTAGTATTTTTCATAAATCACAGTATTTCTGTAATGTTTAAGTATTTTTGGCTAAATATAGCATTTCTGTTTTCTTATAGTATTTCTCCTAAATTGTTGAATTTCTGAGAAGTTATGTTTCGGCTAAGTTCTTCTATGTTATTGTATTTTTCTGCTAAGTATTATGTTTCCTCTAAGTTATTGCAGTTCTGCTAAGTAATTATTTTTCCAAAGTTCTTATAGTTCGGCAAAGTTTTTACAATATTTGCAACTTTTCAGCTTTTTTGGCTAGTTTCAGCAGACAGCTTCAGCTTTACATCATCCACACAGCATTTTCGCAGGAAATGCAAATTTTTCTAGTCTATTATTGATGCTCATTGAGAACACAAAGACGTTAGCCAGTATTAAAAACCTTCAGACCCTCCTACTGTTCAGGCACAGAAGTGATCTTCCAGACCTGCGAGAAGAAAACATAATCCCTAGCAAATCTTTTCATTTCACAGGTGCAATTAAATTCCTAACGTGTAAATTCAACAACCCGCACGCATAACAGCCATGGGCACACACAGAAGCCATCAGGCATACTAGATCTGCTTTGCACCTTGCTGCAGTTTCAGGCTCCAGCAGGTAACTCACTGTGCTTGGAGGTGAACCCTGCTGGCTCGAACCAGCTGACTGTTGGTGTGTCACCCAGTAGCGAAATCTGCTGGATTTAAACGTTCACTACGGGCAAATGCAGAATTTACAAAAAACTTTTTTCCAACAAAGTACAAGTGAAAAAAAGTGAAATAAAAGTTAATGTTGGCAGCAAGGTGGCGTGGTGATTAGCACGAAGGTCCTAGTCAATAAGGAGGTCTTTATTTTGACCCTACTATCTGGCCAGGGCCTTTCTGTGTTACGTTTGCATTGTTCCCTCTGTGTTTGCATTGTTCCCCCTGTGTTTGCATTGTTCCCTCTGTGTTTGCATTGTTCCCTCTGTGTTTGCATTGTTCCCTCTGAGCACTCTGGCTTCCTCCCACAGCTCAAAGACATGCAATTATTGGTCTTTGCTTAACTGGTGATTCACACTCACATTTACTCCCATAGGAGCAAATATGAGTGTGAATCGTTGTCCGGATCAGTGTGTTATCCTTGTTTTGTCTTTCTGTGCTGGTGGCCTGTCCAAGTATACCCTGTGTCCTGCCCTATGGTAGCTGGCGTAGGCAAAGATGAAAAAAAGCACAATCATCCTCAGTAGTTACTGGCTACTTGTATTGTCAATACTTTTATTGTTAATACCAATAAATCATACCATGTTGCCTGTTAAAATGCTATAAATTTCTAACCATATAAAATGGCATTTTTTGAGTCACTTTGTACCTATATCTCTTCTGAGTGTTCCCACTGTTGCCCTTAATTTCCACACCTTCTCTAGCTCTACTCTCAGTCTCTGGTGTTTTGTGAGGTTCTCATCATGCTTGCTGATGTTCCTTCATCCCATTTCAGCACAGTGAACATCTTGTCCTGATATCTTCTTTGGTCTTTCACTTGAGGTTGAAGAATAATTGTAGAATTTAAAAAAAAAGCTTGTGAAAGCTAGAATCAAATTAATCCTCAAGTTGTTGCCAATGAAAGTTTTGTCAAGTAAGATACTTGACAAAAATCTGCTGTTTGTGGTCTCTCTGTGCTCATCTTCTTCTCTTCTTCCCCTGGTCTGCCTCTATCTAAGCCTGGTGCTGCCAGAGGTCTCTTCCTGTTAAAAAGCTCCAACTGTTGCCAAGTGCTCACTTATAATAATAATAATGGATTGGATTTATATAGCGCTTTACAATACCACTATTCATTCACTCTCGCATCCACACACTGGTGGAGGCAGCTACAGTTGTAGCTGGGGCAGACTGACAGAAGCGAGGCTGCCATATTGCGCCATCGGCCCCTCTGGCCAACACCAGTAGGCGGTAGGGTAAAGTGTCATGCCCAAGGACACAACGACCAGGACAGAGAGCCCGGGGATCGAACCGGTGACCTTCCGGTTACAGATGCGCTTCCCAAAACAGTCAGCATTTAAAAATCAATCAATCAATAAAAATGTCCCGTCTGTTTTATTTAAATAATGATTTCAGTATTCAGACTTGTCAGGTAGCAACAATACATAAACATGTGAAATTATTATTTTAAAAATTACTCTGACGTTATTGGGGAGCAAATGTGTTATTGAAGAAAAAAACCCCAAATAACCATAACCAATGAAAGTATGGTATATTAGTTTGTCCACATGGTGGCAACATATGGTTAAATTTAGTTGACATCATCTTCATCAAAGACGTCAGCTACAGTCCTATGGAAAAAGAAATAGAGATGTGAATGACTGAATTTCAGAATAACTTGAGCAGGCTTAAAGCCAGTGTGAACACCACTCACTTGTAGATCGATCCAGTCACTTCATCCAGAAATCCTCCTGAATAAAAACGATGAACCATTAGTGAGCTGGAGACAACCAACCACAAAGTCAACATATATGATCAGATGGAAAACTGTTACCTATTGTAACTTTCTACTGCAGTTTGAGTTAACCAAAAACATGTTCCTCTCAGGATTACAAATGCTGGAACACATTGGATCATAATCGGAAAACCTAATTTGATCTAATCTGCTCAGGGATGGCTAAGGGAATTCTTCATTTTGCTTGCAGGATTACCTCTTTCCTCTTTAGCAACCACCTGTAGCAATCTCTGTGGACTGGCAGATGTTATGTCCACCAAAAAGGCCATTTTAAGGAAATGCCATTTCACATGAGCATCCTTGAGCAGCTCAAAGGGACAATGCTGAAGGGCACCAAGGATCACATCCATGTCCCATGGATTTCCCTAATTTCCTTTGGGATTAATAAAGTATTCTGATTCTGATTCTGAACTGGAGGTCCAGTCCTGCGAAATATAAGTTGCTGGGCACTCCTAAGAAACCAGGAAATTAGGGAGAGGTCAGTCCCACTGAGTGCTGAGCAACCAGTGTGAACCACCTTGATTGCTGTTACCATACCTCGCTGGGTAATTGCAGATCAGCTGGGAAAGCAGGAACTACAGGATGGTCTTAAATGTAGCCTCGTAGTGGTCCAACTAGTGGACCGCACATCAGGAGGCAAAAAGTCCCCAGCGGTAGGGGTAGGCAGACCTTGTGGATGGTGCACAGATTCCTGCAAATTTCATATCACAGGTTCAGGCAACCCTAAGGAAAGGTGCCTTTCAGGGGCCAGGTTATCACCCTGAGCCCTGCCAGGAAGGGCTGGAAAAGCATACCGCTTATTTGAGACAGGAAGTCCCTTTGGAAGGGAAGCTCTCATGGGTCCCATTCAGTAGCAGAGGGATTGCTGAAAACCAAGGCATGTGGGACCAAGAGGGGCCACCAGGATCAACCTCATCTCCTCGGTCTGGACTTAGGGGAGGACCAACTGGAGGAGGGAGAATGGAAAGGAAGGCATAGAGTCTGGGGGCAAAGGTGTGCACGGGTGTCCCACCCCAGAGGCAGGTCATCATTCTGGAGGGAGAAGAAACAATGGCATCGCGTCAACTCCCTAGACGAAAAGATAGAGGTTTGCCCTTCCAAAGTGATGCCAGACCTGGTCAACCATCTGTGGATGGAGTCTCCACTCTCCTGGACTCGGGCCCCCATCAACTTAATGTCCACGTTCAATGGCCCTGGTGCATGTACCACCCCAAGCAAACTCAACGGAACAGGGGATGAGCCCACTGCCACAACCTGTTAGCCATCCTGAAGAGGAGGGGAGAACCTAGGCCTGTTGATGTAGGCTGTTGCAACCATTGTGTCTGTCCTGATGATAACATGGTACAGCTCCAGTGAGGATGAGTTGCCTAGTGGCTGGTTCAATAGCCATTTACCGCACAGCCTTAGTGGACCCTACCCAAACTGACTTGGAAAGTGTCCATGAAGACCAGCTGACGGTGAGTCACCAGACCTACTGCGTGACCCTGGTCTAAGTTGGTTGAGTCCCTCCACCAATGGAAAGCTCAGTGGAGACCACAACTTTTACCTAGTGAGACCGCTCCAGGCACAGGCTGGAAGGGGGCTGGCCGCTCCAGGATAGGTCAGGGGAGAGCGGGTCGCTGGAGGATGTCAGAGCCTTGACTGTTCATCCTCCTTCTTTCCATGTGGGTGCGCACCACGTCTACAAAAGCCAAGAGCTGAACTACTAGCTCATCAGGTCCTTAAAGTCAGGCACCTGCATCTGGGAAGGCCGCAAATGTCCAGTGTCCTCAAAACTGGAAGCAGGCGCCACAGATTCCTCAGGAAGGGCAGAGCTCTGGATGCCCTGCTAATCAGATTCAATCGCTGGGGCCAGTGAGGAGCTCCTAAAGGGTGGCTCTTCGACAAGCCTAGCAGCAGGGGGAGGGAAAGACACCTGCCAAGGGTCTGGGCACTCCCCCTTGGCCCGTGAGGCATCCACTTTTCCAACTTTGCCTTTAGGCATATCGAGAAGGGGTGAGCCTGCACATTTTGTGCCAGAAAAGTGAGTGCAGGCCAGTCCATACAGGACTAGGGGTTTTTCCCTCACCAGCAAGGCATGTTGGTACCCAATCACATCGCACCTGTCATGCCATCATCCAGAGGCATAGAAATGTCACATCCCACACAGTTATGGCACACAGGGCTTGCCATACTTGCTGGGAGAACGAGGCAGCCGTAACCATGAAACAGCGAGATAGATACTGCTTTTTCCTAAGCTAAGCTAAATAGCTCATCTTTCTCTGCTGATCTTCATGTTCCCCTGACTGTCTTTCATACAATTTTCTTTTAGCTTATATTGTGAAGGATGCTTGGTGAGAAGGGTTATGCTAAGCCACTCAGTGTGAAACTCACGATCGTGAAAAACAGACTGGGCTCACCTAGCAGACCAGAGAAACCCTCGCTCACTGGGCTAACAGCATCAGCCACAGCAAGGACCCAATGGTTTCCAATGGAACCAGCGAAACCACAGGCAATATGCCAGAAGTAATCACAGCCAACTAGAGCTACAGAGGAAATGACAGCAATCCTGGGAGGCTGCCAACAGACAGGCTCCCCACCATAAAGGTAACAGACACACACTGTACCACACACTCTTCCAATACACACTGCACCTGACGGTAAAGTGAAGCTCAAATAATCGATGATTTCAAGTCTGAACAGCTGTTTTATAGATAAGGGGCATGGCCAGGCAAATTGGAGTATCTTAAAGAAGAAGCTACACGCCCTGACAAAGGGGGATCATTCCATGTTGAGTATGTAGCAGAGTTTAGAGATAGTCCCAATGTGATAGTGAACATACAAGGCACGACAAAGAGCAAAGGAAGACAGAGACAACTAAGCATTTCACAGCAAATATGCAATATACAATACCATACCAACGGTACACCAAAGTGCTTCACAATAAAACAGCAGGTTAAAACATGAATAATATAAGACCATTAACAAAGTACTGAATATGCCAACAGGTCAATGGCACTAATTACGCAAGAATAAAAGTGAATATCAAACCAAACTTGCTAGAAACACATGGGTATTAAGTAGAAGATATATACAAAGATAAATTTGTAGTTAAGTATAAAATACAGGCATTAACTAACCAGAAAAGCAAGGTTAAATAAGTGAGTTTTTAATCGTGATTTAGATGATTGGATCGATTCAGACGTGTGAATAGCTATGGGAAGGTTGTTCCACAGCTTAGGTGCAACCAGGGCAAACGCACGGTCACCTCTGGTCTTAAGTAATGCAGTACAACAAAAAATGACCTCAAGCAAGCTCAGTATGATTCCACAAATTCTAAGCAGACAGTTTTTGATTGGTGGCAGGATGTAAACACCCCTCTGACACATATCAGACTAAAGAGACTAAAATATGACTTGAGCATATCAAAAGGAAAATTTAATGATTCCCCAAAACTGTGGCTCAAAGATAGGACATGACTATATATAAAGTGCCAAACTCTAAGCTTCCTGTAATTTAACAGTGATGACCAGATAAACTGAAACAAAGAAACTTTCCTTTTGAAATGTCGTTCCATATATATTCACATATTCATAGTAGTGACAGAGAATTTACTCACCAGGCTTACAAACGGTTTGGCAAACAGGACAAACATTGCAGAAACTGCACATCTATGAACAAAAAGAAACAAATTAATGAATTCAAAATTTGTCCTGGCATGAAATGGTATGGGGGGTGGGGGGTTCTGAACAGTAGGAGAGTGGTGAGTGACATTATAAAGTGACAGTATAAAGTCAGGAAGATGGGACGACTATGGAAAAACAGAACTGCTTCAATGCACTTTTGCACTATATATATATATATATATATATATATATATATATATATATATATATATATATATATATATAGTGCATTTATGTATATATATATATATATATATATATATATATATATATATATATATGTGTGTGTGTGTGTGTGTGTGTGTGTGTGTGTGTGTGTGTGTGTTTTATACCGAAAGGTAATTGATTGGAAAAGAGTTTATTCTGCTTAGATTTTTTTGTAGTCATGTTATTTATATGTAGTATTTTTTCCTTTTCATTCTTTCACTTTATATTTCTGCCTGTCTGATGATCTCATTTTTAAACATTAAACCAGATGTTATGATCAGTTACTCAGTACCCAAGTAGCTTTTTTACTCAATACCTTTTAACTCTTGCTTGAATAATTTCTTGGACGGCTAGTTTTTACTGTTACTTGAGTAAAACTATGTTGAGGTAGTGCTACTGTTACTTGAGTACAATTTTTGGCTACTCTCTGGTAGTAACCCATCCCTCTAATGGTAAAAGTAGACCCAAACCATGGCAGCAAAATGCCTTAAATCAAAACACACCTATTGCTTTTTGTTGGACTCCTTTGGTGTGTTTCCTGTTTGCTAGCTTCCCCTGTATCAGCGTCAGCCCCACTTGTTGCTTGCTCCAAACGTCACCTCAAACTATACAGTCTTGGCTCCCCTCTTGCCTCAAAACTACAACAGACCAATATCACCATCCATTATATTACTAGTAAATGAACCACTGTTGTCAAAAACTCCCTACTTTTCTGTGCTCTGCAGTTCTTAGCTCCTGGATTTATTGTCATCGTGTTACATTACCATAGTTGTTATTTATTGTGCATCAAAGGCAGAATTGCTTTAAATTGAGAAGGAGGTCAGATGTTGTGTACTTTCTCACCTTGCAGTCGTCACAGTGCTCGGAGGTGTCTCCCTCCTCACAAGGACATTTATCACAGCTGTCACAGTGCTGGAAGAAAGCCCATTTTATTTTAAAAAGACTAGAAAGCAAATCATGAAATAGCAAGCAGTGCTTTCACATCAGTAAGGAAGGAACAATCCACCAGTTTTAATGTTTAGATATTTGGGTCCATAACTGTACATCATGATATTTGTTTTAGTAAGGATTTGACTTTGATCCTGTAATGACAGAACATCATTTCTCAAAGCCAATCTCATACATACCTCACAGAATTCACAATATGAGCACACAGAGCCCTTGTGATAATCACCGTCTTCATCGTCGTCGTCATCTGCACAGAATATTTATAAAAGATATATGACTAAATGAGAATATTTACAATAAAATGAACTAGTTGTTTCCCCGGTGTTTTTGTTTTATACAACAAAAGGAAAGAATGAAGTTCTAATTCCTAATATTGTGATCTGGACTACAATGCAGATTTTTGTTATAAGTTTGCTTCTTCACAGATGATAACAAAACCAAAGTGCAGAAAATGCAAAATTGTCTTTTTACTGGTAAAAATGACTGACAACAAAGTAAAGAAGGTACAGAGTCAGTAGACTCAGTATACTTTGAAGACATTGACTGGTTTAAGTTACAGGAGCAAACCTAGTTCTAGTTTTATTCTAGAATAAGTTAGTACTTGTTTGCTAAGTGTATATAATGGCTATAGAGTAAAATAGAAAACTATCAAGATGTTTACAGCTCATTTCTTAAAGTTTTCGGGATCTTTGGTGCATTATGGTTGGCATTTATAGATAATTTCAGTATTGGAGTATTTATTGGAGGATATGACTAATGAAATAAGTAAAGTGAAGTTCTGGCTTGATAAAAACAAATTATCATTAAATTTGAATAAATCTAAACATGTTATTTGGAAGTAGTAGTTTAAATACAAATGCAAAGATTCAAATAAATGGTATTGATATTGAAAGAGTCAGTGAAAATAAATTTCTGGGGGTAATAACAGATGAAAAACTTAACTGAGAGCTCACGTAAGATATATTCATTCCAACGTATCACAAAGCATTGCAACACTAAACAAGGCAAAGCAGGTGTTAGACAAACATCACTTTATATTCTCTACAGTCCACTGGTTTCACCATACTTAAGCTATTGTGCAGACGTCTGGGGCAAAAACTATAAAACCACATTACATTCACTTTTTACTCTTCAAAAAAAAAGCAATTCGAATCATCCACAGTGCAGGTTATAGGGAACATACAAACTCACTATTTTTTCAGTCTGAAATATTGAAAATTGACGATCTAGTGAAAAGCAAAAAATAAAGAACTGCCAGGAAATATTCAGAGTATGTTTTTTTTGAAAGAAGGAAGTTATAATTTAAAGGGTTTTTGTAACTTCAAAACAGGGAAGGTCTGTACTACAAGAAAAAGCTTTTGTGTTTCTGTTCATGGAGTGAAACTGTGGAACAGTCTGAATATGGAATGAGAAAAAGTTGCATTTCCTGCGAAATTGCAGTGTGAATGCCTCGTATTGAAATCTGCTGAAAACAACTGAAAATGCAGAATTATCTGCTGAAAGAGGTGTAGAAGCAGAAGTGCCTGCTGAAGATGGCTGTATGTGAAAGGGTACACTGAAGAGTGTCAAGAAAGCAGAGTGCATGCAAGGGGGGAAGATGTGTGGAAACCGTCACAGGTAGGATTCAAACCTTTGCCACCGGGTCTCACGGCAGCTGCTCAACCCACTGAGCCAAACCTGTTCTGGTCCCAAACAAAGATATTATGAGAGAAAAATGTGCACTGTGGAGCAGAAGTTGAAATTTGCTGAGAAGAGGTGAAGAAGCAGAACTTTGTGCTGAAAGGAGGTGAAGAAACTGAAATTTGTGCAGAATAGAGTTGAAGAGGCTGAGATTTGTGCTGAAAAGAGGTGGAAAAGTTGGAATTCTGCTGAAAAGAGGTGAATCAGCAGAATTTCTGCTGAAAAGAGGTAAAGAAGCTGAAGTTTGTGCTGAAATAGCTGAAGAAGCTGGAATTAGTGCTGAAAAGTAGTGAAAAACTGAAAATTCTGCTAAAAAGAGGTGAAAAAGCTGAAATTTGTGCTGAAAAGAGTTTAGACAGTTGAACTGTTAACTGAATTTTTTTTTGTCCTAAGCGGGATTTGAACCCAGGCCTTCTGGTCTGAGAACGGCTGCTCATCTCACTGAGCTAAAACATGGCTCAGCCCGGCAAGCAAAACTGGTGATCACACTGATAATGTGGTCCCATTCAGCAAAATGGGCCAAAAAATGGCATAAAAAGCTTAATATCTGAAAAAGTATAAAAGTTATGAGCACCAAAAGATATAGGTGGCATTAGCAGAAACAGCAGAACAGTTTAAAGTTTGAATGGTGGAAATCGGCTGAAAACTGAGGGAGTAGTTAACCAGCAAAGGTCGGAGCAACTAGAATAAGGTAGAAGAATAAAGTTTAAAGAGAAACAGGAACTCAATAGTGTGAATGCCTTGAGGCATTCACACTATTAAAGCAACGTCCAAACATAAAACAGTTCAAAAAGAGTTATAAAAATATGATCTTCTCGAACTATAAAGAAAAGTAAAATATTGAAATTAAGTGAATGTCTCTATTTTAAAAAAAAAAATCATGATGTGATATTATAGTATAAGGTATATCAGAAATCTGTTCACTATTTTTATTACAAATTATATCAGTGAGGAAGCTGATTAAATATTAACTGATAATTTATGGCAAAGGGGTGGGATTAAATAAGTGTTTTCTTCTTCCCTTTCAACATGTAAATTAATCAGAACGGCAGTTTTATTGAAATGTATTGATTTTTTTGTATAGTATTTTTCTCTCTCTTATTTTCTTTTCTAAATGTACCTGTATATTGCTTACATGTTTGAAATAAATTACCAATCAATCAATCAATCAAAGTGCCAACATAAAAGTGTTGTAAAAACAGACTTTTAGTTTCTGCTGTTTAGTATCATTTGTATTATGTTGTAATACCATCCACGCAGGCTGGAGCCTATCCCAGCCACCATAGGACGACAGGCAGGGTGCACCCTGGGCAGGCTGCCAGTCCATCAGCAGGGCTAACAGACACTACATGTTAAAGTGTGGACACACCTTCTCATTTTATGGTTTTTCTTTATTTGTTTCTACTTTCTACATTGTAGATACAAACTGAAGACATCAAATATATGAAGCAAGTTTATGGAATTATGTATCAAAGAAAAGATGGATAAATAACTCTAAATATATTTTAGATTCCTCAAAGTAGCCACTGTTTGCTTTGTTGACAGAGCTGCAAACCCTGCTCTCAGTGAGCTTCATGATGTAGTCACCTGACATGGTTTCCCCTCACAGGTGTGCCTGTCAGGGTTCATTTGTGGCATTTCTTTCCTTCTTAATGGTGTTGGGACCATCAGTTGTGTTGTGCAGAAGTCAGGTTGGTACACAGCTGACAGCCATAGTTGACAACTGTTAGAATTCCTATTATGTCAAGAACCAATCAGCTAAGTAAAGAGAAACGACAGCCCATCATTAATTTATGAACTGAAGGTCAGTCAGTCCAGAAAACTGCTAAAACTTTGAATGTGTCCCGACATATCACTGTACACCAACCCACCCAACCAATGTCATCGTCAAGTATGCCTTTGACACTAATGTGGTTGGGCCCATCTCTGATAGAGATGAGACAGTGTACAGAACTTGTCCTCCTGGTGCTCAGAAAACAACCTGAGGCAGAAGGTCCTTAAAACCAAAGAACTTATAATGGACTTTAGGAGCGACAGACAGCTCCATTCCCCTTCGATTACAAATGGAGGATGGGTGGAATCTGTCTCCACCTTCAGGTTTCTGGGCACCCACATCTTTGCTGATCCCACCTGTACCCACAACACCGACTGGTAAAGAAGACCCAGCAGTGGCTGCACTTCCCCCATGTCCTCTGGAAAAACAACCAGAACCAGAAGCTGCTGCTGGCCTTCTATGGCTCCTCAGTGGAGAATGTGCGCTCCTACTGCCCGGGTGTTTGGTGCGCAGGGGCCGCAACTGAGAACAGGAAGACTGCACAGAGAGTCATTAACACCATGCAAAAAACCATTGGCTGCCCTCTGCCACCCCTGCCCACCCATCTCACCAATCTGAGCCATGGTCTGTGGTTGGCCTCATGTTTTAGGCCAACCACAGACAGACTCTATTCAGACCAAGTATTTTCTTTGCGCTACCTCCAACCAAGCACTTTGCTCTCCAATGTGTGCCTTTCTATTGTTGTGTATACATTTCTCTAGACTGTATATATCGCTTCTGTTTGCTATTTATAGCAGATGTCTTTACTATTTATATATTTATTAAAACCATTAAGCGCTATGGCAAAACTGGCTCACATGAGGACCACCCCAGGAAAGGAAGACCAAGAGATGGCCTGGCCTCCACAGTCGCCTGACCTAAACCCAGTGGAGATGGTTTGGGATTAGATGGAGCGCAGAGTGAAGGTAAAAGGACCCACAAGTGCTCAGCATCTCTGGGAACTCCTTCAAGACTGTTGGAAACCATTTCAGGAGACGACCTCATGAAGCTCATGGAGAGAGAGCCAAGAGTATGCAAGGTAGTAATCAAAGCAAAGGATCTAAAATATAAAACATGTTTTGAGTTATTTCACACTTTTTTGTTTACTACATATTTGCACATGTGTTCATTCATAGTTTTGATGCTTTCAGTGAGAATCTACAATGGAAATAGTGGAAAAACCATAAAATGAGAAGGTGTATAGGGTTAAGGGATTAGGTTAATTGGTGACTCTAAACTGCCCATAGATGTGAATGTGAGTTCTTAATTAATTACAATTTTAATGCTGCAAAAGCGCAAAAAACACATGGGAAGTAAAACAGAATACAAAAGAAGCTGAATAAATCAGTGGAACAATGGATGTAGAAATGGAAGTAGAAAAAGCCAACAGTAGCTGTTTACTATCACTGTATTAAAATTCTTAATTAGAAGTAAATTGAAACTGTCGAAAAATGTTATTTGAGCTAAACTACAGAAATCTTTACAAGCATTATGGTTCATCACTAATCCCACAGTTGGGGTCAGTCAGATGTACCTGTCGAACTTCATTTTCTTCAGGAAGTGCACTTTGTAGTTGTAATTAAGTATATAGTCAGACATTAGAGAAGAATTACCTTATAACTGTACTTATGGATATAAATTCATGTAGTTCACTAAAAAGTAATCATGCTACAAATAACTTTTTGACATGATATTATATTATCATCAAAAAATGTTTCACGCAAAAGTTAAAAAATGTGTTGCCCCTTCATTTTAATGAACATTTTTGCAGCTCTATTACATTTGTGTTCACTGCTTCAAAACACCACCACCCAGATGCTTAGAAAAGCATTTAAAGCACAGTTCACATAGACAATAGGCCGTGGTCAGAAGAGATACTCACTTGAACACTGAGATGTCAAATGTCTGTAGCTCTGGTCCTCATACAGGTAAAACCATCAACACATTTGTACAGATCTTTGATAAAAGTAATATGGCTTTTCAATCAGTTTGACAACTCTAATATAAGTCCACTGCCTTCATTAACAGAT
>NW_028270136.1:6122500-6240000 GCF_056152115.1 Neolamprologus brichardi | reverse complement strand
GACACTTCTTCCACAGAATGAGGCAGAGAGCACATACTGATCCAACAGGTCTTGGTAAAGAAAAAACAGGTGTTATTGGAGGTGTTGGGCAGGGAATAGCAGTGAATTAGAGAGGTGACAGTTAATACACTTCATCTGCTCATTAATCACCGAGATATGACATTCCCCAGCTGGATTGATTTTCCTCTGTGAATTTAGTCCAGTGCCAAATTCATCCCAAGCTCTTTCCATGTAAGGACTGTCTAAAGAAGGAAATCGGTTTCCATGATACAGTTACTTAAGGGGAGTGGTGCATGTGTATGTGGGTGTACGAGCGAAAGCTAAAATATTCAACTTAACACTTTAAAGCCTGAACTGTGAAATTAATTGACAGAACATTAAAATGTTTTGGAAAGGGAGTAATTATGGATCCTCGCATTGAAATGACGTATCAGTGTCATCATTTATTCATTTATAGATTACATTTTTGCCAATCATCTTTATAATTCTTGACCAATAGAAGGAAAAAAGTGATATTTTTGAAGCAACTCGTATATAATGCGTGTATCTGAAGACCAGCATAGGACACTTCCCTGCAACTGTGCAACTGTCAAAAAATGAGCATTGATTAAAGGAGTGAATAAGTCTGGAGAAATGTGATTTTTATAGACTGCTATCCTCAGAGACTAGCTGAAACATTTTCTTCTCAAAGCTAAAAAAAGTCTTAGATGAGACCACCTGCTACGACAAATCTGTGACGGCCCTAGAAAGCCAGGTTCCTCCCTGACATGACATTTTGTTTAGTTTTGCTGAGTTCCTTCTTTGTTTAAGCCATGTGTAGTTTAAAGTTACACGTCTACACAGAGAGAAAAGAGAGAGCACAAAGCAGACGATGACGACCCCAGTGTAAACTACATACGTTTCCAGCCCGTTCTCACTCCCGAGGCGTAATATAATGACGATTTGTCACCTACCTAAAAATGTTACGCTTTGGGAGTGGGAACGTGTTGAGGTTTCTGTTTTGCATTTGTGCACAGAAACATTTCCATTTTCATTCTTGGAGGCACAATGTTGTTTTCTCGCCGGAGAATATGCCGTGTGCTTTTTATTGAATGTTACTTCAAATGCTTCAGAATTGATTAAGTAAACACCTCATTGTTGTATTTGTTTTAAAGTGGGTCTCATCTCAAATTACTCAATGTGTTTTGATACTAAAAGCAATATTTTCAGTCACGTGCTACATGTTTTAAAAGTTTCTCCTTAGCTAGCTAAGTGTAGACCTAATGCTAAATCTTTATTTAATGTGCAAGTCTCTTAACATGATGTTGTTCTGTGTTGTTTGGTGTCTTTCTTACTAGTCATTAACTTCACTTTGGTTACTTTTGAATGCAGCACTAGTAAATACATTTTAATTCATGATTGGGTGCTTCACTGAAGTTGGAGCTTCACATTCACTTCTATTTCAGCAGCTTAAAAAAATCCCTTAACACATCATTCACTATGGCTTGTAAAACAGCAGGGATGCTCGTTAACCCAAAAGGCGCTACCAAGTACTTGAAGTGACCAAGAGGCGTGTTGTATGCAGTTTAACACTCGTCCTCTTCGTGAATGTGGACGAGGTGGTAAGCAATCAAGTTTGTGAACATGGTGGCATAATGGATGGGTTCTTTGGCTCTCGGAGGAGGCGGACACACTTTTTCTCCTCTCCCTTATCTTCTCTGCTTATGTCCTTGTCTAGTCTCATGTTTTTTTTTGTATTTTCCCTGGAACATTCTCTCACAGTCTGTTCTCTAAAACCTAAAAGAGGAATTATGGATTGAATCAACTGGTCCCTAAATGCAATTGACACCCCTTCTCAACGAGAAGTTTGGGCTTGGGTGAGCCTGAGTGCTGAAGATATCTACCTATTCGGAACCATGATAACAGGGTTCTGGCTGATTGGAGCTGGCTTGGCCCTGACTTATCGAAGAATTAAGAAAGTGGAACCGGCTATTCAAACCCCCACAAGGCTGCCCGCTGGGATTGGAACGATGGGAGAGGCGTGAGTTTCTCAAAATGGGCTCATTGAGTCAGCACAGATAAGATCTTGGAGAGGCTACGGCTGCTGTGAATACTCAGAATAAGATCTCTGACTGCAGACTGGATACATCTCGGAAGGGCTAGCCCGGAATAACATCTCTGGGCGCAAAATTGCATGACATCTCGGGGAGCAGTGTTGGGGAGTAATGGAATACATGTACCGCCGTTACGTATTTAAATTACAAAATATGAGTAACTGTATTCCGTTACCGTTTAAAAAGGTGGTATTTAGAATACAGTTACTTTGTTGAAATAAATGGATTACGCTGCGGTACTTTCCTGTTTCATATTGTGGCGGGTCAGGCCTGTTTGGGTTTTGTTTGACAGCTACGTTCTGTTGTTCCAGGTGGCAGCGTTACGGTTGCCATGGTTACAGGGTGACGCTCTCTCTGTGCGTGTTTCCTGGGTGAGAGAGCGCCTGTTGTTGTTGTTGTGCTAAGCTAACAGACAGAATGCTACAGGTATAGCTCTAAAGAATGTAGCATCATGGGCAGTGTAGTCCGTGCTGCAGGGAGAATGGACTGCCATACCCGTTATGTGTCTGTGAGCGAGGGAGGGAGAAAAAGGAAAAGTACGAGCTGTCATCGAGCAGAAACGGGATCTGGAAGCATGTAAATATAATAATAACCACTGCAGCCAAGAAGAGTGCCTGACGAGCCCAGTTGTAAGTAAGCTATTAAGACTCGACTGTACACCGTGTTACTGTTTTCCTCCAAAAACAATAAGTTCTGTTGGAGCAGCCTTTCAACGCCTCTCTCTGTCTCTTGCTAGCAGAGTTGACCCAGACAACAAAGTAAAGCTAGTTTTCAGCTACGGGCCGACACGAACCCGACATATTAGCCAGAGGTCCCTTTACTACGGTTCGGAGCCGCGGACCTTCAGTAACAGTAATAAATCACACAGCAATAGTACATTCATGTAGTTGTAAACAGCATGATAATATATTAAGTAATCCAAAGTATTCAGAATACGTTACTCTCATTGAGTAACGTAACGGAATACATTACAGAATACATTTTGGGGCATGTATTCTGTATTCTGTAATGGAATACATTTTAAAAGTAACCTTCCCAACACTGAGGCACACTGCCGTGAGTTCTCAGAAATTGTCTCCTTCACCACAAGAAATAACAACATCACAGAGCTCAAGTATGGCGAAGCTCGCGGCTCTCCAATGGGAGATTGAGAGACCAGTGTTGGACTGTAGAACTGCTTTGAAATTCATATGAGCTGTTCGCACTAAAGTAAAAAATAACATCACTTATGCGGATACCCCTTTGGCGCCAGCTGCAAGGCCGGAGCTGAACAAAACACCCTGATAACGACTGTGTTTAGTCTGTTCCTTTCCATTCCATGCAAGGCCACCTGGGTTGGCTGGAAGACTGTTTACTTAGCCTGGCAGGGCGAAGGACACTGTCTCAGCTGAACTATGGACACGCACATACATATACTGATACTGATAAGCACTCACCGACGCATCACCCTCCCTACCCTGGATCCAACGCCACCTCCAACGCTTTCCTCCCCTCTGGACATTGGGTCAGTTGGAGGCGCAGTCGAAGATTGCAGCGGTCCCAGATCAGATGTACACACTGGAACTCTTTCCCATGTTGCTGTCTGTGTTTATTGTGCTATGGTGTGTTTATATCTGTGCATTCCTGTATTATCCTTTTGTGTTCCACATTTCAATGTTTTTTTTCCTCGCTACCTAGCCTGACCCGTTTCCCCAATGTGATGTTTGTGTATTGTATGTACGGTTGGCAAGTTCTGTCAACTCGGTTGTGGGCAAAAGACCTGCAACTGACAATTAAAGGCTATCTCATCTCATCTCTCAACAAAAGCTGAGTTTATTAGTGTCAAAGGACAGTGATGTTGTTTAGGCCTAGATAATCAATACATCCTTCTTCCCTAAGAAGAAGAATTCAGCCTCAACTGGAGAAGAAGATAGCCAAATGATCCCTGCCACGGGAGACTCCCAAATGTAATCTCCAGTGCGGCCAGCATTCAGGTGAGCAAAAGGCAAACCTGCAAACGTTGAGTATGATGAATCCGAAGAGATACTAGGAGCACAAGAAAAACAAGGTGAGGAAAAAGAAACAAAGCATGGAGAGTTAAGGCAGCCTATACTAACAGAGGTTATTGGACGAACTGGTGAAGAATAGTTGACAACCCTGTCCTTAAATACTGCTGGTTGATTACCAGGTATTTAAGGTCACCCACTCACCCAGCCCATGACAGGTGGTGGTGGTGAAGATGAAGCCTGAACCTTGAACAGAGCTCTAGCTAAGGTGCTGGAGGTGGAGATGGGGAGGAGGTAGGTTACATGAAGGACGGAGAGCACAGATTTAAACCATGCAAAGCTGAGGCTGATTGGCTAGAAGAAGCCAAGCAAAAAGATGACTGGACAAGAGTAATGAAGTCAGTACTGAGACTTACAGCGTGGGTAGACATGTGGTAGACATGTTAAGCAAAAAAGCAGATGAACACCAAAGAAAGCAGGCAGATGAGTGATTACAGATCTTCCTTACTGAACTTAGGCATAAGCTAAATAGCCCATGCAACAGCTTGGCCTTCCATGACGTTTCCTCTTCCTCATCATCATCTGTCTTCCACTTCTTGAGGCCCTCTTGGAGGAGATCATCTCTGAGATGCCATCTTCCTGATGTTTTCATGGGTGCTACTTGTTTCCTCCTAGATGGGGCCCCAAATGGCTGCCTCGGTACTTCGCTCTCCCCCACACACAGACCATCAGTATCAGCCTACCACAGGGATGTGTTCTCTCCCCACTGCTCTTCTTCCTCTACACTTCCTCCCCACATCAGGGGAACCATCTGTAGAACTCCTGAAGTTCGCAGACGACATCACAGTCATTGGTCTGATCCACGAATAATGACGAGTCCGCACACAGA
This sequence comes from Neolamprologus brichardi, assembly GCF_056152115.1. Lineage (NCBI taxonomy): Eukaryota > Metazoa > Chordata > Actinopteri > Cichliformes > Cichlidae > Neolamprologus > Neolamprologus brichardi. The sequence continues at coordinate 6,235,033 of NW_028270136.1, read as the reverse complement.
AACTTTGGATGTAAGGCTCTGTGCTCTGTGAGTAGTTTTCATGTTGTTGCATCACTGGCATCTACACTACCACTTAAACGTTTAGAACACCCCAGTCAAGTCCAATAGCTGGAAATGGTCCAAAAGTAAGGAAAAATAAGGCACATTTCAGAATTATACAAATTTCAGAATTCTGAATTTTGCGAAAGTGTTTGGCATCAACTGTCAAACATGGAGGAGGAAGTGTGATGGTCTGGGGCGATTTGCTGGATCCAGGGTCGATGACTCATACACAGAGAGGTAACATGAACCAAAACAACTATGACAGCATTCTGGAGCACCATGCAGTGCCCTGTGCTTGGTCAGGGGTTCATCCTACAGCAAGATAATGACCCCAAACTTAAGTCAGAGTTATGCCAGAACTACCTCGGGAAAAAAGAACAAATGGTGAGCTTGAAAACATGGAGTGTCTAGCACAGTCTCCAGACTTAAACCCCATCGAGCTGGTTTGGGATGAACTGGACAGAAGAGTGAAAGCAAAGCAACCTACAAGGTCCACATTTATGGGAACTTCTGCTACAGATATGGGAGAATATTTGATTTCTATTTTAGAAAGAATGCCATGCGTGTGTTCAGCTGTTATATCTGCCAAAGGGGGCGACTTTGATGGGTCAAAGTTTAGAATACATTTTCTCCAGTCCAAAACTGGAGATAATATCTGAATTTCAGGAAGGAGACCACACCTTCATACACACCCCATCAAGTTCTCTGTCCATTCCGTCTCTATAGTCTGTTCGTTCTCATCTGTTCGGTCAGGACTTCTGTAAATATATTTTCCGTTAAGGATTCAGATTGGACTGTAGCCCTTCTACAAAGAGGCACGCAAAAGAGAGTCATTTTATTTCTCAGCTATTCTAACTGTATTTAGCTTCTTAAATCTCACATATTCAAACATCGTGCAGAAGCAAAGATATCACCTGAAACAGCAAAGCTACTGCCTACCTTGGAGGTCCACACACCCACCAGCACCAGGTAGCAGAGCCTCACTCAGGGCAACATAATAAGAAACCTGCCTTCACCGCACCGAGGGTGGGGTGGATGTGAATGGATGTGTGTGCAGTTTCTGTGTGTGTGTGTGTGTGTGTGTGTGGCAAGGCCTGGATCTGGGGCTTACCGGGCCTTGATCCCTCTGAGACATTATTAAGGGGGATTTTTCTCCCTGCTACTCCCCACTGGTTGTACAACACAATACAGTTCATGTGCTAGTGGGGTTGGGGCAGTCAGTGAAAAGGCAATGGTGGCGGTTCAGAGTTTTGTATGATTGGGGGTGGAGGGTTCAGAGGGTAGAGATGAATGCAGGTCTGGAGTTGGTGTGTGTGAGAGCAGGGGGTGAATTCAGCATCCTGACAGCCTGATGGATGAAGCTGTCTCTCAGTCTGCTGGTTCTGGCCCAGAGGCAGAGAAGAGAAGTTCCCACAATCCTCTCTGCTGCTCTCACTACCAGTTGTAACTTTTTCATAATGGGGGTTGAAGCTCTTGCTCTTTCTCAGTTTGCGGAGGAGGTAGAATCGCTGTTGGGCTTTAATGACCAGTGATGCTGTGTTTTTTTGAGCAGGAGAGATGTTCTGAGATGTGCACACCCAGGAACTTGGTGCTGCTTACCCTCTCCACAGCAGCACTGTTGATGGTTAGTGGGGTTTGCAGGGTGTGAGTTCTCCTGAAGTCTGTGATGATCTCCTTAGTCTTCTCTACATTCAGGGACAGGTGGTTGTTGCTGCACTACTTGGCCAGATGTTTAGTCTGAGTCTGCAGAGGGTCCCAGTGCTGTGGAAGACGTCATGCATCATTCCTGTACCAAAGATGCCACGTCCCACGGCCCCTAGATTACAGGCCTGTGGGACTGATATCCCTCGTCATGAAGACTCTGGAAAAACTCATCCTGGGCTAGCTCCAACCCATAGTCAGACCACATCAGGTTCTCCTTCAGTTTGCTTACCAGCGCTGCCTCGGAGCTGAGGATGCCACCTGCTCAATCGTGTCTACACCCATCTGGACCAGCCGGTGAGCACTGTGAGGGTCATGTTCTCTTACTTTTCCACTGTATTAAACACCATCAGGCCGAGCTTCCTGGGTGATAAGCTAACAGTGATGCAGGTGGATGCGTCTCTGGTGTCCTGGATTGTTGATTACCTGACAGGAAGACCACTATATGTGCATCTTCCAAAGTGTGTGTCTGAAAAGGTAATCAGCAACACAGGGGCACCACAAGGGACTGTCCTCTCCCCCTTCCTCTTCACTGTCTACACCACAGACTTCAGCCACTGCACAGAGACCTCCATCTTCAGAAGTTTTCTGTTAACTCTCCGGCATAGCCTTAAAACACAAACACAATTTGAAATAACAACTCTCCCTGAGCACAATAAACACAAGAAAACGTTACTATGATGAGGGTAATGAACACGAATAGGGTGAACCACACTACGAGGACAAGATCCTGCGCGTTGCGAGCAAAACACACTAAAACTTAACAGTCTGAAACAAGTGAAACAACCAGTTTTACTGAGTACTGGAAGGGGTCTGAGAGGGAGCCTTGGGGCTGTTGCAGTCGGGGAGGAGAACCTGACACTGGGTATGTTCCAGTGCAGGAACTCCGGGGACGAGGGAAAGAGGTAAGGAAGTGTCACTGTGAAGAGCAGGGAGAGAGTACTGATTAGCGGATTGTCCAAGTAAATGTCTACAAACTCACAGGATAATGCCACAGTCTTACTTTAGCATGAGTGGGGCTAAGCCAGAGGAGGGCAGTGGAGTAGCTGGACAGGGAGGCAGGCAGGTGAGCGTGGAAGTGGCAGAAGCGATCCAGCCTAATAATCCAAAAGGTCCTCAGAGAACAAATCCTGCCAGAGAGCTGAGCCAAACCGGCTTCACCTGAGACACGTGGGACACCGGATGGACACGTAAGGCAGGCGGCAATGAAAGTTTGAGAGCAGTAGAACTGAGTACCTCTGCGATCTTGAATGGCCCGATGTAACGAGGAGATAGCTTATGAGAAACCGCCTGAAGGGGAATGTCCTTGGCGGTAAGCCAAGCCTCCTGACCCGCGGTGTACACCGGGGCCGGAGTCCGTCGCTGATTGGCGTAGTACTGCTGGCGAACAGACGTCCTCGTCAATGCCACCCGAGTCTGCCGGCAACGTTGGAGATGGTGTTGCACCGAAGACACCGCCAGCTCTGCCTCCTGCTCAGGGAACAACGGAGGCTGATATCCCAGTGAGGCTTCCAATGGAGACAAACCAGTGGCAGAGGAAGTCAAGGTGTTATGTGCGTACTCAAACCAAGGGAAGTAGGAGGCCCAGGTAACGCAGCAAAGTGTGGATTCTAACTCTTTTTTTTTTGCCTGTCCCGTTTGGCTCTTTTGCCATTAGAATTATTGTCTAAAGGCGAAGAAAGATGCCCCACGGATTTACTTTACCAAATGGTATTTGATTCACCTTTTATTGTTTATTTTATTTTCACTTGCTGAATACAGGACAGACTTGACTGGGGGAAAAAGAAAGAAGGAAAGAAAAACAGCTGAGAAGAGGGACGGGGGAGAAGGGCAAAAAACAAAAACCAACAGAATAAGCAGACAAAAAAAGAAATACATATATCGATCACCTGGATCACCTGTTGAGAAAGAAAAAAGAAAACAAGCAGAAGAAAACGAGAGTAATGGAATATACTAAATATTAAACATTATTGTGCAGCACGTAAGATCGACAGCGCACAGTGTGCTTTGAGGTAGGAGCCAAAAAGGGTGTCGTTTGTGTGTGTGATCACCTGTGTGTACACCTGTGAGCATGGACGCGCTTGTTTTTAAAAGGTTCCTTCATGTAATGATCTGCTAGAGGGTGTGGGGGGCCACTGCCCCGTCCTCCAGGGCATGAAGCAGGTATGGAGGAGATCAAAACTCCAGACATCCAGAGGCCCCCAGAACACAAGACACCAAAGAAGACCAACAGAGGGGCAGCCGCGCCACTGTCCCAGAAAGAGCTGAGGAGAGTCCCAGATGAGGGGTCACTCAGCAGCTGCGGAGCAGAAGCCAGGGGGGGTTGCAGTGACGTGCCCGTGAGCTCCGCCGGCAGCCAGCTGTGCCTGAGAACACCCCACCTCCGAAGTGGCCCGAGCGAGCCCCAGGCTCCAGGCCCCAATAAGCAGCCGCCAAGGAGTGAGCCGGTGTGTACCTGGACGCCCATCCCCGGACACAAAGAACCACCAACGCACCGATGTCTGAGGGAGTCCGCAGGGCAGGGGAAGTGGTGGGGGGAGATAGGCCTCCAAACCTTGGAGGGCCTGAGATGTCCCCAGAGAGGTGACGTCTGATACCCAACCTGACATATAGACACAGACATACAGGCACACACAGATACAAACATCCATTCCCACCCTCATGCTCTCATATGCAATTACTCAACACTCAACCAACGTGGAGACAGACATAAAGAGACACTGTACACACAATCACACTCCCCAAGCGTACTCTACGAACCGGGTCTAGGTACCCTTGCCCCTGGAGGGTGGAACTGCACCCAGACCCAGGTGGTGTTACCCTTTTCCCTGCGGTGGGGAGAAGCAGACTGCCCCGACTCCGCAGCAGCAGGGAGGCCCCACACTCCAGACCCCAGTTGGACAGCCAACTCCTCCTCCTGGCCCCCCGCTCCAGCAGGTCGCAGAGAACGGGGGTGAGAGAAGACTCCAAACCTCCCTCCGCCCGCTCATTGTAGTGGTGACGTATGTGTGTTCTAAGGTGCATTTAAAACCCAGGAGGGCATGGAGCTACCTGCCAGAGAGCAGCAGGTAAGCGCACAGCCCCTCCTGATAGCCCTCAATGTCTACGTGTATTTAAAATTGAGAGGTGGGCAATGACGCCAGGGGTGAGGTGTACACCCTGATGGTAATTGGGATTCCGTGTAGCGTGCCCACCCCCAAGATCCTATATGTATGTGTAATGAGAGTGTGAGTAATGTGAATGTCTAAGTTGTGGGATGGACATCCAGAGGCCCCCAGAACACAAGACACCAAAGAAGACCAACAGAGGGGCAGCCGCGCCACTGTCCCAGAAAGGCAGAGGCAGCCAGTGGGCCCTCATACACCCACCCACCCACAACCCCGGCAAAACATCCAGGACCCAAGCCCCCAAGGCCCGGCCAGGGCCCCAGCCCAGAGCCGGAGCGCCCCCAGAACCTCACGCCCGTCCGGACCCACCCAGGGGCAGCCAGGCTACCAGGTCAATAACCCACGTCCGTCAGCACAGACCCTTCCCTAGCCCCGCTGCACGCAGCCACAAGGAAACCGTCACCTAAGAGCCAACAGAGCCCCTAATTGGCCATGACCGCTACCCCGGGTTGAGCCACCAAGGAAGATGCTCCTGGGGAACCCCGCGATGCCCTAAGCCTGTCCCTACTCCCTGATGGAGCTGATCAAAGGAGCCCAGAGCAATTGATCTGATGTGGTGGCAGAGGCTGTATCAAGACTAATGTAATCTAATAGATAATTTCTATATTGGTTAGAATTAAGATCATTTTTATTGATCTGTCGGTGGCGCTGTCACTTGGTGTTCGCTCGCTCTGTGGTATAGTATCGCTTCCTGTTCCTGCTCAAACACAGTGGTGTTTCTGAGTAGCTTATTTGCTTAGCAGTTTAATTAACAACTTTTAAATACATTCTTTTTTCACAGTATAATCTTCACGTGCTTCATCCGAAGCACACTTTCTGTGTACTCACTACCTAATTTATAGCCAAAGTATTCACTCACTGTCTCTGTACTGTTTCGCTAGCTTAGCTCGTAGCCGACCCGTTAGCACCATGGCTACTTCACCTGTCCCTTCTGCACTTTCTTGCTCATTGTGTCAGATGTTTAGTTACTCCTCGGCCTCCTTTAGCAGTAATGATATCTGTAACAAATGTAGCATATTTGCAGCTCTGGAGGCCAGGATTACTGATCTGGAGACTCGGCTTTGCACCCTGCTATCACCCTTAGCTAGCCAGGCCCCTGTAGCTGGTGCAGCCGAAGATAGCGTAGGCCCCGCTAGCTGTTCCCCGGCAGGTCCCAAGCAGCTGGGGAAAGACGGCTGGGTAACGGTGAGGAGGAAGCGTAGTCCTAAACAGAAGCCCCAGGTACACCACCAACCCGTTCATGTGTCTAACCGTTTTTCCCCACTCGGTGACACACCCGCTGGGGGTCAAACTCTGGTAATTGGTGATTCTGTTCTCAGACATGTGAAGCTAGAGACACCGGCAACCATAGTCAATTGTCTTCCAGGGGCCAGAGCAGGCGACATTGAAGGAAATTTAAAACTGCTGGCTAAGGGTAAAGGTAAATTCAATAAAATCATAATTCACGTCGGCAGTAATGACACCCGGTTACGCCAATCGGAGGTCACTAAAATCAATATTGAATCGGTGTGCAACTTTGCCAAAACAATGTCGGACTCTGTAGTTTTCTCTGGTCCCCTCCCCAATCAGACCAGGAGTGACATGTTTAGCCGCATGTTCTCCTTAAATTGCTGGCTGTCTGAGTGGTGTCCCAGAAACGATGTGGGCTTCATAGATAATTGGCAAACCTTCTGGAGGAAACCTGGTCTTGTTAGGAGAGATGGCATCCATCCCACTTTGGATGGAGCAGCTCTCATTTCTAGAAATATCGACAAATTTATTAAACCCCTCAAAACATGACTATCCAGAGTTGGGGCCAGGAAGCAGAGTTGCAGTCTTACACGCCTCTCTGCAGCTTCTCTCCTCCTGCTACCCCCCCAAAAACCCATCTCCATAGAGACTGTGTCTGCTTCCAAAAAGACAAAAAACAAACTAAAAACCAGCAACAAACAACTTAAACATTTACAAAGAAAGAACAATACAGTATCCACATCTGAACCAAAGAGTAAAACAGTGAAATGTGGATTATTAAATATTAGGTCTCTCTCCTCCAAGTCTCTGTTAGTACATGACTTAATAATTGATCAACAAATTGATTTACTCTGCCTTACAGAAACCTGGTTGCAGCAGGATGATTATGTTAGTTTAAATGAATCAACACCCCCGAGTCATTCTAACTACCAGAAATCTCGAAGCACAGGTCGAGGGGGCGGTGTGGCAGCAATTTTTCACACCAGTCTATTAATTAATGAAAGACCAAGACAGACTGTTAATTCATTTGAAAGCCTGATGCTTAGCATTGTCCACCCCAGCTGTGAAACTCAGAAACCAGTCTTACTTGTTATCATCTATCGTCCACCTGGGCCTTACACAGAGTTTCTGTCTGATTTCTCAGACTTTATATCTAATTTAGTTCTGAGCTCAGATAAAATAATTATTGTGGGTGATTTTAACATCCATGTTGATGCTAAAAATGACAGCCTCAACATGGCATTTAATCTGTTGTTAGACTCAATTGGTTTCTCTCAAAATGTAACAGAACCCACCCACCACTTTAATCACACTCTAGATCTTGTTTTAACATATGGCATAGAAACTGAACATTTAACAGTGTTTCCTGAAAACCCTCTCCTGTCTGATCATTTCTTGATAACATTTACATTTACAATAATTGATTACGCAGCAGTGGAGAGTGGACTTTATCAAAGTAGATGTCTTTCTGAAAGCGCTGTAACTAAGTTTAAGAATATAATCCAGCCACTGTTATCATCGTCAATGCCCTGTACCAACACAGAGCAGAGCAGCTATCTGAACGCTACCTCAACAGAGGTCGATTATCTTGTTAATAATTTCACCTCCTCACTACGTACGACTCTGGATACTGTAGCTCCAGTGAAAACTAAGGTCTCTAATCAGAAGTACCTGACCCCGTGGTATAATTCTCAAACACGTACCCTAAAGCAGATGACTCGTAATATGGAGAGGAAATGGCGTGTCACAAATTTAGAGGATCATCATTTAGCCTGGAGAAATAGTTTGTTGCTTTATAAGAAAGCCCTCCGCAAAGCCAGAACAGCTTACTACTCATCACTGATTGAAGAAAATAAGAACAACCCCAGGTTTCTCTTCAGCACTGTAGCCAGGCTGACAAAAAGTCAGAGCTCTTTTGAGCCAACCATCCCTTTAACGTTAACTAGTGATGACTTCATGAACTTCTTCACAAATAAAATTTTTATCATTAGAGAAAAAATTACCAATAATCATCCCACAGATGTAATATTATCTACAGCTACTCTTAGTTCCATTGATGTTAAGTTAGACTCTTTTTCTCCAATTAATCTTTCTGAGTTAACTTCAATAATTACTTCCTCCAAACCATCAACGTGTCTTTTAGACCCCATTCCTACAAAACTGCTCAAAGAAGTCCTGCCATTGATTAATTCTTCGATCTTATATATGATCAACCTATCTCTAATAATCGGCTATGTACCACAGGCCTTCAAGGTGGCTGCAGTTAAACCTTTACTCAAAAAGCAAAAATTATAGGCCAATCTCCAACCTTCCTTTCATATCAAAAATCCTTGAAAGAGTAGTTGTCAAACAGCTAACAGATCATCTGCAGAGGAATGGTTTATTTGAAGAGTTTCAGTCAGGTTTCAGAGTTCATCACAGCACAGAAACAGCTTTAGTGAAGGTTACAAATGATCTTCTTATGGCCTCTGACAGTGGACTCATCTCTGTGCTTGTCCTTCTTGACCTTAGTGCAGCATTCGATACTGTTGACCATAATATCCTATTAGAGCGATTAGAACATGCTGTAGGTATTACAGGTATTGCACTGCAGTGGTTTGTATCATATCTATCTAATAGACTCCAATTTGTGCATGTAAATGGAGAGTCCTCTTCACACACTGAGGTTAATTATGGAGTTCCACAGGGTTCAGTGCTAGGACCAATTCTGTTTACATTATACATGCTTCCCCTAGGCAGCATCATTAGAAGACATAGCATACATTTTCACTGCTATGCAGATGACACCCAGCTCTATCTGTCCATGAAGCCAGATAACACACACCAATTAGTTAAACTACAGGAATGTCTTAAAGACATAAAGACTTGGATGGCCACAAACTTTCTGCTTCTTAACTCAGATAAAACTGAGGTCATTGTACTCGGCGCTGAAAAGCTTAGAAATATGGTATCTAACCAGATTCTTACTCTGGATGGCATTACCTTGGCCTCCAGTAACACTGTGAGGAACCTTGGAGTCATTTTTGACCAGGATATGTCCTTCAACGCACATATTAAACAAATATGTAAGACTGCGTTCTTCCATTTGCGCAACATCTCTAAAATTAGAAATATCCTGTCTCAGAGTGACGCTGAAAAACTAGTTCATGCATTTATTACTTCCAGGCTGGACGACTGTAATTCATTATTATCAGGATGTCCAAAAAACTCACTGAAAAGCCTTCAGTTAATCCAAAATGCTGCAGCAAGAGTACTGATAGGGACTAGAAAGAGAGAGCATATTTCTCCTGTTTTGGCTTCCCTTCATTGGCTTCCTGTTAAATCCAGAATTGAATTCAAAATCCTGCTCCTCACATACAAGGTCTTAAATAATCAGGCCCCATCTTATCTTAATGACCTTGTAGTACCATATCACTCTATTAGAGCACTTTGCTCCCGCTCTGCAGGCCTACTTGTTGTTCCTAGAGTATTTAAAAGTAGAATGGGAGGGAGAGCCTTCAGTTTTCAGGCCCCTCTTCTGTGGAACCAGCTTCCAGTTTGGATTCGGGAGACAGACACTATCTCTACTTTTAAGATTAGGCTTAAAACTTTCCTTTTTGCTAAAGCATATAGTTAGGGCTGGACCAGGTGACCCTGAATCCTCCCTTAGTTATGCTGCAATAGATGTAGGCTGCCGGGGGATTCCCATGATGCATTGAGTTTTTCCTTTCCAGTCACCTTTCTCACTCACTATGTGTTAACAGACCTCTCTGTATTGAATCGTATCTGTTATTAATCTCTGTCTCTTTTCCACAGCATGTCTTTTATCCTGTCTTCCTTCTCTCACCCCAACCGGTCGCAGCAGATGGCCGCCCCTCCCTGAGCCTGGTTCTGCCGGAGGTTTCTTCCTGTTAAAAGGGAGTTTTTCCTTCCCACTGTCGCCAAAGTGCTTGCTCATAGGGGGTCATATGATTGTTGGGCTTTTCTCTGTATCTATGAAGCGCCTTGAGGCGACATTTGTTGTGATTTGGCGCTATATAAATAAAGTTGAATTGAATTGAATTGAATTTTTCCAGTTCATGAGGACTGTTTTCTTGGCTATGCATAGGACAGTGAAAACCATATGGGCTATATTCTTTTCTGAAGTGACATTATCTAAGCTGCCCAACAAACACACTAAGGGGGAAGTTGGAATGTTACATTTCAGACACTTTGATAAGTCTTCACATATCTCGCGCCAAAATTTCTGAACTGGTGGACAGAACCAAAGAGCGTGGATATAATTGTCCGGTGAATTGGTTTGGCAGTGTAAGCAGTTGTTGGTAGATGTAAAGCCCATCTTGAACATCCGATGACCTGTATAGTGCACTCTATGTAGTATTTTGTATTGAATTAATTGAAGACTGGGATTTCTAATTAGATGAAAGGTTTTTAAGCAAATCTGAGACCAGAAGTTTTGGTCTAAGGTAACTGATAAATCCACTTCCCATTTTGCAATAGGGAGTGATATTGATTCATCTGTTTTAGAAAGCATTCTGTATATTTTGGATAGTAATTTGGGGGTTTTAAGAGTAAGAAATTGAACCACACTTGGTGGTGTTTGTAGTTCAACTTGACCCGGTTTAAATTTCTTTTTTTATTATGGATTTAATTTGTTGATATTCTAAAAATCTTTTCTTCTTGATCCCATATTGTGTAACTAGTCTGTCAAATGAAATAAATTCTGTTCCTTCTAGTATATGTTATACATAATTGATTCCTTTACCACTCCAATCTGAAAAGTTTATCATATTATTGTTTTGTAATATGTCAGGGTTGTTCCAGATAGGTGTACGTTTGCATGGGATTAATGAAGACTCAATTTTAGAAACTCCCACCATGCTGTCAGAGAAGAGCTGATGTTGACGCTTTTGAAGCATTCATGTCGTTGGATGTTTGAGCTGATAAATGGTAGATCTGAAATCTCTAGATTATTGCAAAGTGCTTGTTCTACATCTAGCCAAGGTTCATCTAAGAGGGTATGTTCCTGAGATCAACTGAAGCCTGTTGGCTAAGAAGTAGTGCTGAAAGTTAGGTAGTTCTAATCCTCCTTTATCCTTGGTCTTTTGTAGTGTTTTTAAGCTTATACATGGGGGCTTATTTTTCCAAAGGAATTTGGACATATATAAATCTAGAGATCTGAACCAATCTTGCGGCGGTTTAGTAGGGATCATTGAGAATAAATCATTTATTTTTGGTAATACCATCATTTTTATAGCGGCAACCCTTCCCATGAGTGATATGGGTAGACATTTCCACCTAGCCAGATCACCTTCTACTTTCTTTAAAAGTGGGATATGGTTTAATTTAGTTAGGTCTGAAAGCTTGGGAGAAATATTAATACCTAAATATTTTATATTTCCCGATTGCAGTGGAGTAGAAGAGGAATTATGGAAGGAGCAATTAATCGGAAGGACTGTAGATTTTGACCAGTTAATTGAGAAATCTGATATTCTTGCAAAAGAGTTTATCAATTCAATCACCCCAGAGATATTGGTTTGTGAATTTTGGAGAAAAAGTAACACATCATCCACATAAAGGCTGATTTTATGTTCCACGTTCTTGCATTTTATGCCCTTAATTGCTGAATTCTGTGTAATTGCTGCTGCTAGTGGTTCGATAAAAATTGCAAACAGTGAAGGGGAGAGTGGGCATCCCTGCCTGGTGCCCCTCAGGAGACATAAGCTGGAGGATGTCTGGTCATTTGTTCTGACACAAGCTGTTGGGGAATTATATAATATTTTTAACCAGTTGATGAAAGACGATCCAAAACCAAATTTGTGTAAAGTTGCAAATAAAAATTTCCAGTTAACTCTGTCAAACGCTTTTTCTGCATCTAAAGAAAATATCGTAGTTTCAAGGTTTTTACTGTATGAGTAGTCTATCAAATTAAGTAATCTATGTGTATTTGTTGATGAGTGCCTACCTTTTATTAAACCAGTTTGGTCAGGATGAATTAAGAGGGGTCTTATTTTCTCTAGTCTCTTCGAGAGAGCTTTGCAGATTATTATGAGGTCTACATTTATAAGGGATATTGGACGATAGCTTGAGGGATATACAGGGTCTTTGCCTGGTTTTAGCAGGAGATTAATGTTTGCGGAATTCATATTTGGTGGAAGTCTGCCCTTTTCTTTGATTTCTAACAACGTTCTGTAAAAAACTGGTGCTAGAATCGTCCAGAATTCTTTGTAGAATCCTGCAGGAAAGCCGTCTGGACCTGGAGCCTTATTATTGAGCATACTTATCAGGGCTTCCTGGAGTGGATTCTAACTCTTGGTTTAAACACTCAGTCTGTCCATCAGATTGAGTGTGGTAGTCTGAACTCAATGATGGTTTAGCCCATAGGGCAGTACAAAAAGCCCTCCAAACTTGTGAAGTAAACTGAGGACCTCTGTCTGACACTATATCCGTGGGAATTCCGTGAAGTCTAAAAACATGTTCCACCAAATGTTTAAAGGTCTCTGACACTGTGGGAAGCTTTTTCAGTGCCACAAAATGTGCTATCTTAGAGAATCTGTCTATAATAGTGAGAATTACCGTGTTCCCCGAGGAATCAGGGAGCCCAGTGACAAAGTCCAAGGCGATGTGGGACCATGGACTGTGAGGTGTTGATAAAGGATGTAGATACCCTAAAGGTCGCTGATTGCGGGGGTTTTTTTGTGCACAAACCATGCAGGCCACCATATACTCCCTCACGTTCCTTTCTAAAGTGTCCCACCAAAAATGTCTCTTAAGGAAAGCAGCTGTCCTACCTTGACCCGGTTGGCAAGTGAATCTTGCTGTATGGACCCACTCTAAAACCTTCGCCCGGGCAGATTCAATTAAATTCAATTAAATTTTATTTATATAGCGCCTAATCACAACAAAAGTCACCTCAAGGCGCTTCATAGATACAGAGAAAAACCCAACAATCATATGACCCCCTATGAGCAAGCACTTTGGCGACAGTGGGAAGGAAAAACTCCCTTTTAACAGGAAGAAACCTCCGGCAGAACCAGGCTCAGGGAGGGGCGGCCATCTGCTGCGACCGGTTGGGGTGAGAGAAGGAAGACAGGTTAAAGACATGCTGTGGAAGAGAGGTTAATAAAAGATATGATTCAATGCAGAGAGGTCTGTTAACACATAGTGAGTGAGAAAGGTGACTGGAAAGGAAAAACTCAATGCATCATGGGAATCCCCAGCAGCCTACATCTATTGCAGCATAACTAAGGGAGGATTCAGGGTCACCTGGTCCAGCCGTAACTATATGCTTTAGCAAAAAGGAAAGTTTGAAGCCTAATCTTGAAAGTAGAGAGAGTGTCTGTCTCCTGAATCCAAACTGGAAGCTGGTTCCACAGAAGAGGGGCCTGAAAACTGAAGGCTCTGCCTCCCATTCTACTTTTAAATACTCTAGGAACAACAAGTAGGCCTGATTATTTAAGACCTTGTATGTGAGGAGCAGGATATTATGGTCAACAGTATCGAATGCTGCACTAAGGTCTAGCAGGACAAGCACAGAGATGAGTCCACTGTCAGAGGCCATAAGAAGATCATTTGTTCATGAATGTCCTTAGAATAAACCAAAATGTCATCTAAATATGGCCGGGAGTGGAGGCCCTGGCGGACTGACCCCCGGCTGCCAAGACTGGCAATAGGGACATGGAATGTCATCTCTCTGGTGGGGAAGGAGCCTGAGTTAGTGCGTGAGGTTGAGAGGTACCGGCTAGATATAGTCGGGCTCACCTCTACACATGGCTTGAGCTCTGGAACCAGTCTTCTGGAGAGGGGCTGGACTCTGTCTCAGTCTGGAGTTGCCCCTGGTGAGAGGCGGCGGGCTGGGGTGGGTATTCTAATATCCCCTCGGCTTGCTGCCGGTAAGTTTGGGTTTTTCCCGGAGGACGACAGGGTTTGTTCCCTGTGCCTTAGGGTCGGGGAACGGGTCATCTGCGCTTATGCGCCAAGTGGCAGTTCGGAGCACCCATCCTTCTTAGAGTCCCTGGGGGTGGGGGGTGGGGGGTGCTGGAAGGTGCTCCATCTGGAGACTCTGTTGTCCTGCTGGGAGACTTCAATGCTCACGTGGGTAACGACAGCGAGACCTGGAGGGGCGTGATTGGGAGGAACGGCCTCCCTGATCTGAACCCAAACGGTGCTTTGTTATTGGACTTCTGTGCTAATCACAGTTTGGCCATAATGGACTCCTTGTTCGAAAATAAGAGTGTCCATAAGTGCACGTGGCACCAGGACGCTCAAGGCCGCAGGTCGATGATTGATTTTGTAATCGTATCACCAGACCTGCGACCATATGTTCTGGACACTTGGGTAAAGAGAGGGGCTGAGCTGTCAACTGATCACCACCTGGTGGTGAGTTGGATCAGGTGGCGGGGGAGGACGCTGGACAGACCTGGTGCACCTAAACACGTAGTGAGGGTGTGCTGGGAACGTCTAGCAGAGGCCCCAGTCCGCGAGATCTTCAACGCACACCTCCGGCAGAGCTTCAACAGCATTCCGAGGGAGACTAGGGGACATTGAGTCCGAATGGACCATGTTCAGCGTCTCCATTGCTGAAGCTGCTGCATTGAGCTGCGGCCGCAAGGTGGTTGGTGCCTGCCGTGGTGGTAATCCCCGAACCAAATGGTGGACACCAGAGGTGAAGGGAGCCACCAGGCTGAAGAAGGAGTCCTATCAGGCTTGGTTAGCCTGTGGGACTCCGGAGGCAGCCGACAGGTATCGACAGGCCAAGCGGAGTGCGGCTCGGGCAGTGGCTGAAGCAAAAACTCGGGTGTGGGAGGAGTTCGGAGAGGCCATGGAAAAAGACTTTCGGACTGCCTCGAAGAGATTCTGGCAGGCGTCTCAGGAGGGGAAAGCGGTGCTCTACCTGCACTGTGTATAGTGCTGGCCGAGCGCTGCTGACGTCGACTGAGAAAATTGTCAGGCGGTGGAAGGAATACTTCGAGGACCTCCTTAATCCCACTGACACGTCTTCCGAGGAGGAAGCAGAGTCTGGGGATGAGGGGAATGACCCGCCAATTTCCGGGGGCGAGGTCACTGAGGCAGTTAAACAACTCCTTGGTGGCAGAGCCCCTGGTGTTGATGAGGTCCGCCCCGAGTTCCTGAAGGCTCTGGACGTTGTATGGCTGTCCTGGTTGACACGCCTCTGCAATGTTGCGTGGAGATCAGGGGCAGTACCCGTGGACTGGCAGACCGGAGTGGTGGTCCCCATCTTTAAGAAGGGGGACCGGAGGGTGTTTTCCAACTACAGGGGGATCACACTCCTCAGCCTCCCTGGGAAAGTCTATGCCAGGGTGCTGGAAAGGAGAGTTCGTCCGCTAGTCGAACCTCGGATACAGGAGGAACAATGCGGTTTTCGTCCTGGTCGCGGAACACTGGACCAGCTCTTTATCCTCTCGAGCAGGGGTGATTCTAGGATCAGAGCTTTGGGGGTGCTGAGCACCCAGAGCTGCTCAGCCGGGCAAGACAAACTTTACTCGTCACGATGAGACTTCTTCCCTGTCTCTGTTAGTCCCTGCATCCTTAAATGTCTCCAGTTGTCCTGAATTCCCTCTGGCTGTCTCCTTGATGCATTTAAACCCATGTTCCTCCCTGTCCTCATTGTCTGTTGTCTTCATCTCCGTTATCAGTCATCATAATTTTACCATCTCTATGCAATTCTGCAAATTTCTTTATTAAATCATAAGATTCTTAAATTCATCAAGTCTCTCTGTGCCTGGGTCCTCGTCACAAAACATGACATCATTGTTTTGTACATTTTAACACAATTTAATCCCCACATTTGTGAAAGAAAAGCAAAACACTTTTTAAAAGTCTGTAACAAAACCATCAAAAATGATCAAGGTTATTTAAATGCTGCAAAAGAAGAATGGATTGGAATTTAAAAAAAAAAACTAAAAAAAACACACATCCTAACCTTAATTACTTTACTGGGGGAAAATGATGAATGGTGATCATAGTGAGTAAAAAGTAAACTGGGTGCATTTTTTGGACAGAGATTCACTTTTAATGTGTATTATAATATAATACAGATATATGAAAATAGACTCCAAAAATAGAGTCCTTGAAATCTACAAATTATTGATAAAAAAAAAATTATACAAATGGAGGCAACTTTGCCTATGGTACAATGTATGAAAATATCTTTACTGCAGATACTACTATGGCTCTGCAGATTTATTCCTTTCATTTTAACCTGTGTCGCCTCACCTTGAAGTTGGCAAATACTTTTGGTGGTCAACTCTCTCAAGCAGTTTAACAGTTTCTGTTTTGCCTGTCACTGTTCCTTGTCTGTTTTCTTACCTGGTTCTTCCTGACCTTGCACTTTCTCCTCATGTTCCCCTCTTTCCTCTCTCCCTCTTTGGACTGATAATCACACACAAATAGATTGTATTCAGTTAGATGAAAAAATTACATTAATATGAAAAAAATATTATTAAGATCACTAATAAAAAACGTTCTCTCTCAGTGTACTTTCAACCAAAAGTCAAATAACCAAACCACATGAACATCTAATAAAAGATATAAATATTGAAACATTGATCCAACGTTATCCTTTATTGACGGATCATTTGTTCTTACACTTTTACCTGAATGTTGCTCCTGGGTTTAATCTTGGCACATGCACATATGACAAAATAACCAGCTTCTTTCATTCCATTTCAAACAGGACAGTGGTAACAACAGCTGGCTACGGACAATTTTAAGTTTTAGATTTTAAATAGGGCAGCATGGTGGCACGGTGGTTAGCACTGTTGCCGCACAGCAAGAAGGTCCTGAGTTCAATTCCAACATCAGGCCGGGGTCTTTCTGTATGGAGTTTGCATGTTCTCCCCGTGTTTGCGTGGGTTCCCTCCGGGTACTCCGGCTTCCTCCCACCGTCCAAAGACATGCAGCTTATGGGGATAGGTTAATTGGATAATCCAAATTGTCACTAGGTGTGAATGTGTGAATGAAAGTGAGTGCGAATGGTTGTCTGTCCCTGTGTGTTGGCCCTGCGACAGACTGGCGACCTGTCCAGGGTGTACCCCGCCTCTCGCCCTATGACAGCTGGGATAGGCTCCAGCGCCCCCCGCGACCCTGAAAAGGATAAGCGGAAGCGAATGGATGGATGGATTTTAAATAGGCTGTATAAATTTCAATGGGAGCAACAGGACAGTCAAATGTCGCTGATTTTACCACACAGTAGGATGGATTGTAGGGTAGCAAACATTGTCACAAAACACGTTTTCAACACTGCAGGTTACCTGAGTGTAATGTTTTTCAGCTAAAAGGAAACATGGTCTGACTCCTACTTAACTATATAAAGAGTAACTGAAGGTTAAATGCATTTAACATGTCCTGTTTTAAGCCAGGCACTTCCGCTCCGCTGCGTCTCAGCCACCATCGCTCTGGCAGCAACTGCACTAGAGCCAGTGCAGGGGAGAGGCGAGCTGGAACAAACCATTTTTTTTTTTTTGGGGGGGGGGCGGGGGGGGGGGGGGTATATCTATACTTTTGTTGTTAAAATGTTACGTCTCAATCAAGTACTGTATGTTTTTTTATACTTTTAGTAGTGTGTCACACAAACAGCAGATATTGTCCAAAAAAAGTAAGAAATCTTTGGGGGTGCTTTGGTTCATTTTGGGGGTGCTGAAGCACCCCCAAAAATGGGCTAAAATCGCCCCTGCTCTCGAGGATACTTGAGGGTGCATGGGAGTTTGCCCAACCAGTCTACATGTGTTTTGTGGACTTGGAGAAGGCATTCGACCGTGTCCCTCGGGGTGTCCTGTGGGAGGTGTTGCGGGAGTATGGGCTGTCTGGCCCATTGCTACGGGCCATTCGATCCCTATACAATCGTTGCAAGAGCTTGGTTCGCATTGCCGGCAATAAGTCGGACTCGTTCCCGGTGGGTGATGGGCTCCGCCAGGGCTGCCCTTTGTCACCAGTTCTGTTCATAATTTTTATGGACAGGATTTCTAGGCGCAGCCAAGTGGCGGAGGGCTTTCGCTTTGGTGGCCTCAGAATCTCATCTCTGATTTTTGCGGATGATGTGGTTCTGTTGGCTTCATCGGGTGAGGGCCTCCAGCTCGCACTGGAGCGGTTCGCAGCCGAGTGTGAAGCAGCGGGAATGAGGATCAGCACCTCCAAATCTGAGGCCATGGTTCTCAGCCGGAAAAGGGTGGAGTGCCCACTTCGGGTCGGGGATGAGTTCCTGCCCCAAGTGGAGGAGTTCAAGTATCTCGGGGCCTTGTTCGCGAGTGATGGGAGAAGGGAGCGGGAGATCGACAGACGGATTGGGGCTGCAGCTGCAGTAATGCGGACACTGCACCGGTCTGTCGTGGTGAAGAGGGAGCTGAGTGTAAAAGCGAAGCTCTCAATTTATCGGTCGATCTACGTCCCTACCCTCACCTATGGCCACGAGCTGTGGGTAGTGACCGAAAGAACGAGATTGCGGATACAAGCGGCGGAAATGAGCTTCCTCCGAAGGGTGGCTGGCCTCTCCCTTAGAGATAGGGTGAGAAGTTCGGCCATCTGGGAGGGGCTCAGAGTAGAGCCGCTGCTGCTCCACATCGAAAGGAGCCAGCTGAGGTGGTTCGGGCATCTGACAAGGATGCCCCCTGGGCGCCTCCTGGGTGAGGTGTTCCAGGCACGTCCCACCGGGAGGAGGCCCCGGGGCAGACCCAGGACACGCTGGAGAGATTATATCTCTCAGCTGGCCTGGGAACGCCTTGGTGTTCCCCTGGATAAGCTGGAGGAGGTGTCTGGGCCTCTTTGCTTAGGCTGCTGCCCCCGCGACCCGGCCTCGGATAAAGCGGATGAAGATGGATGGATGGATGGTCATCTAAATAAACGAAAACAAAACCATCCAAAAAGTCTCGTAGGTCATCATTTACAAGAGCCTGGAAGACCGTGGGTGCATTTTTCAACCCAAAAGGCATTACCAAATATTCAAAGTGCCCTAAAGGCGTGTTAAAGGCGGTCTTCCATTCATTCCCTTCCTTAATGCACACCAAGTGATAGGCATTACGTAAGTCTAATTTAGAAAAGACTGTGGCACCCTGGAGACATTCAAAAGCCGAGCTGATTAGGGGCAAGGGATATTTGTTTTTGACCGTTATTTAATTTAAACCATGAAAAACAATGCAGGGTTGGAGCCCCCCATCCTTTTTCCCCACAAAGAAAAACCCAGCCCCCACAGGTGACGACAAAGGACGTATTATGCCTGCTGCGAGAGATTCTTGTATGTACCTCTCCATGGATTCACGTTCAGGTTTGGAGAGGTTATGAAGACAGTTTTTATGGAGGGGAGCTCAAGGAAGCAGATCAACACTACAATCATAGGGTCTATAGGGAGGTAATGAACAGGCTCTATCCTTTCTAAACACCTCCTGGAGGTCATGATACTCGGCTGGGACCCCAGTAAGGTCCGGAGAAGACTTCTCCCAGCTCTCTGATGTTTCGGGGCCAGGAGCAGGGACGGAAGTGAGGCAGTTAGAGTGGCAAAACAAACTCCAGCTAAATACCCTTTGGCCCTCCCAATCTACCCGGGGATTATGGAGTCTTAGTCAGGAATAACCAAAAGTTAATGGTGTATCTGGAGAGTGAAGGGTATAAAAAACAAGACGTTGATGATTACCAGAGGTAATGTGACGGGTTTAGCGTGGTAAAGGATTTGGACAAAAATGTGGTTGTTTAAAGCTTTAGCTGGGATGGAGGGCTTGATGGAGACGAGTGGCAACCCTAACCGTCGTGCGAAGAAAATATCAATGAGATTTTGTTCGGAACCGGAGTCGACCAAAGCAGACGCTGAGTAAACTAAATGATCATGTTCAATGGTGACAGATAACAAAAGACGGGGTTTAAAGATCATTTGTGTTCCCCATACCCGTACCCCTGCTTCTACGAGTGAGTGGCCCCTTTTGTCAGCTTAGGGCAACGTGCCACGAAATGGCCTTGTGACCCACAGAAAAAACAGGCCCGTGAATGCACCCGTCTCTGCCTCTCCTCCTGTGACAGCCGAGACTGACCGATTTGCACCTCATCCCCGACTCTGAAGGCTGCATTTCTCACCCTCAGGAGCCTGTAGACCTCACCTGTGAGCCATGGTTTCGTATTGGTCCAGAAAGTGATGGTCCTGCTCTCTGTGACATCATCAATCCACTCTGAGATGTAGCCAGTGACAGTTTCTGTATGTTCCCGCAGGTCTGTGGTGCTGTCGTGTGTGGCGGCCTTTTTAAAGATCTCCTAGTCTGTGGTGAAAAAGCAGTCTTGTAGTGCCTCCGACAACCCCTCTGGCCACACACGTATCTGCTGTGAGGAATTAGAGATATATTTTACTGCTATTGTTAATAATCATCATCATTACCATTGCATTAATAATACAATCTGCAGTAGTGATGTTGTATTCAGATGTTTAAACATATTGGTACCCGATTAGCCTTTATTACAGGTGCAGTTATAACCACGTTAAACTGTTGAGTTGAATCCATAATCTTAAATGCTTTTGAATGTTTGTTATAATCTTAAATGTGTACGTGCTGGCCTTCTGTCTGGTGGAAAAGGTTACAAGTTCGTGTGAGGTCGAGCCACATATACTCACACATTAGATAGACTCATTTATAGGTGAGAAGTTAATCATGTTTGCTTGTAACTCTAAAATTGTCTCTGTAAAAGAGGAATAGTTTCTTGCTGTCTCTGCAAAAAGAGGAACAGTTTGATTTTCCAGACGGGAAGTGAAAGTCAGAATGTTGACAGGAAGCATCTGCTGTGGAGATGGAGACAATGTTATTTTAAACTGTGTTAAGTCATTGTGGTTTTGAAACCTATGTATGAACTGTATGTGTCTGACGTCTAAACGTCTGAGTGACGTTTAGGGGGCGTATTAAATTTAAGCCCAGAAGGTATAAAACACCTGCTTATGCTCTGTAAGTTGGCGATCAGCGCTGTCTGCGTACAGTGGCGGTCTTCCCACGCGTGTCATTAAAATCATCGTTTGACTCCACCCGGCCGGACCAGTGTTGTTATTATGAAAGTTGATTACCTCCTCAACCCCTCCTCAATATTTGAACCCAACACTGCTTACACTTGTGTGCTGGCATTAGCATAACAGTGATGTGATTAGTTTCCTTGTGTGGAAATTTAATGTGTTTATGCAGTTTGGAAAGTACAGTGGTCCCTCGCTATAACGCGTTTCACCTTTTATGATCTCGCTGTTTTGCAGATTTGTTTTGGTGCCATTATGCTTTCTTTTTTTTCTTCTTTTTTTAACAGTGCATTGTATTCTGTGTCCTCATTGGCTCTAGACCAGGGATCTTCAACTCCAGGCCTCGAGGGCCGGTGCCCTGCAGGTTTTAGATCTCACCCTGCGTCTACACACCTGAATCAAATGATTAGTTCATTACCAGGCCTCTAGAGAACTACAAGACATGTTGAGGACGTAATTATGCTCATTTGAATCAGCTGAGTTGGATCAAGGACACATCTAAAAACTGCAGGACACCGGCCCTCGAGGCCTGGAGTTGGACACCCCTGCTCTAGACCACTGTCAATCAATCTTGTGCTGTGTCTCCCTTACAGTACAGAATGCGTTCAGCTGGTCAACTTCGAAGAGATTCTTCGCCCAGCTTGCACCACACTGACTCACCCAACTCACAACAAAGTAGTGGCAGAACGTCCTCAGGCTTGAATCTGACACGGAGACAGGAGAACGACGTTAGAATAATACATGGAAATTACTCGAAAAAGCTATATAAACAAAGGAACACTAAGAAGGGTTACACAATAATCCAGGGAAGAAGCACTTCCAGCTGCCGCCTTAAGTACTGAGCTTGAGTGAGCGCTGGTCACAGGTGATTGCTTGCATGTGTGGAAGCCAGGGGCGGGAGTCGACAATGAACTCCACCCCGGTGGTGCGCAGAGCGCAAGAGGGAAGCTAGAAGGGACAACGAAGACAGAAACACTTGTAGCCAAACTGGGCTAGCCGGGTAGACACAGGGACCATGAAACTGAAGTGCTGTACTGTATGTTTGTAAGTTTTCTCTCCAACAAACAACAATGTCGATGAAACGTTTTGCACCACCAAAGTCAACCGAGGGTACCTTTGGTTTCATTCTATAATGCTGAACTTCTTTTTCTACGAAGGTTTGAACTTTGAGAGTTTAAACAAGAGAGAAAAGTGTGAAAATGTTCATGCCTGTCTGAGAAAAGTGTATAAAGTGTGTAGTGAGGGGTTTTGAAGCCTTAAAACATCTGTAATAATTGTAAAAACTAAAGTCGTGGATTCACGGATTTCACCTATTGCGGGTCATTTTTGGAGCATAACTCCCGCGATAAACAAGGGACCACTGTACACTCTTTGGGTCTGCATGATTGAAACAGGACGAGAAAAGCATCTGGGTGGGCCGCCTGCTGCTCACTGACATGCTGATACAGTTCATTCACTGCCTCACTCCTGATGTTGTTATTGGAGCAGAGAGTAATAGAGATATTGGCTTCTCACTAGCTTTGCTTTGAGAGTGACCAACACCAATAAGCAGCATTTCAAAGACATTATATTTGTGCAAATTAATTGTATGTTGTCTGGTCAAATACAGTGGTTGCAAAAGTATTTGGCCCCCTTGAACTTTTCCACATTTTGTCACATTACAGCCACAAACATGAATCAATTTTATTGGAATTCCACGTGAAAGACCAACACAAAGTGGTGAACACGTGAGAAGTGGAACGAAAATCAGACATGATTCCAAAGATTTTTTACAAATAAATAACTGCAAAGTGGGGTGTGCGTAATTACTCAGCCCCCTGAGTCAATACTTTGTAGAACCACCTTTTGCTGCAGTTCCAGCTGCCAGTCTTTTAGGGTCTGTCTCTACCAGCTTTGCACATCTACAGACTAAAATCTTTGCACAGTCTTCTTTGCAAAACAGCTCCAGCTCAGTCAGATTAGATGGACAGCGTTTGTGAACAGCAGTTTTCAGATCTTGCCACAGATTCTCGATTGGATTCAGATCTGGACTTTGACTGGGCCCTTCTAACACATGGATATGTTTTAAACCGTTCCATTGTTGCCCTGGCTTTATGTTTAGGGTCGTTGTCCTGCTGAAAGGTGAACCTCCGCCCCAGTCTCAAGTCTTTTGCAGACTCCAAGAGGTTTTCTTCCAAGATTGCCCTGTATTTGGCTCCATCCATCTTCCCATCAACTCTGATCAGCTTCCTGTCCCTGCTGAAGAGAAGCACCCCCAGAGCATGATGCTGCCACCACCATATTAGACAGTGGGGATGGTGTGTTCAGAGTGATGTGCAGTGTTAGTTTTCCACACATAGCGTTTTGCATTTTGGCCACAAAGTTCCATTTTGGTCTCATCTGACCAGAGCAGCTTCTTCCACATGTTTGCTGTGTCCCCACATGGCTTGTGGCAAACTGCAAACGGGACTTCTTATGGTTTCCTGTTAACAATGGCTTTCTTCTTGCCACTCTTCCATAAAGGCCAACTTTGTGCAGTGCACGACTAATAGTTGTCCTATGGACAGATTCCCCCACCTGAGCTGTAGATCTCTGTAGCTCGTCCAGAGTCACCATGGGCCTCTTGGCTGCATTTCTGATCAGCTCCTTGTTCGGCCTGTGAGTTTAGGTGGACGGCCTTGTCTTGGTAGGTTTACAGTTGTGCCATACTCCTTCCATTTCTGAATGATGGCTTGAACAGTGCTCCGTGGGATGTTCAAGGCTTGAGAAATCTTTTTGTAGCCTAAGCCTGCTTTAAATTTCTCAATAACTTTATCCCTGACCTGACTGGTGTGTTCTTTGGACTTCATGGTGTTGTTGCTCCCAATATTCTCTTAGACAACCTCTGAGGCCGTCACAGAGCAGCTGTATCTGTACTGACATTAGATTACACACAGGTGCTCTCTATTTAGTCATTAGCACTCATCAGGCAACGTCTATGGGCAACTGACTGCACTCAGACCAAAGGGGGCTGAATAATTACGCACACCCCACTTTGCAGTTATTTATTTGTCAAAAATGTTTGGAATCATGTATGATTTTCGTTCCACTTCTCACATGTGCACCACTTTGTGTTGGTCTTTCACGTGGAATTCCAATAAAATTGATTCATGTTTGTGGCTGTAATGTGACAAAATGTGGGAAAGTTCAAGGGGCTTTTGCAAGCCACTGTAAATTGGAAAAATTTCCTCTCTTTGTTGTGATCAGTGTTGGGCCATTACTCAAAAAAAAGTACTGTTACATATTACACACAACACTTTTATTAAAGTAATGCAGTGTGTTTCTTAATTACTCACATTACAGATGATTTTTCTCTTAGTATTTAAGTATGAACACGAAGCCAACTGCACAAAACAAAGATGAAAACCAGCACAAAGACAATTCATTCAAAGTGATCGCATCATTGCACACCTGCCTACCGGTTATATATTTACAACAATCTTTAACAGTTATTACTGCTTCTAAGGGGTGCCTTCTTAGTTTATCTGCCCGAGAGCCGCCGCCAGTCCCCTCTGAAGCCTTCCCCACACCGTAGTCTCAATTCATGCTCAAGCCACCTGACATTATTTACTAGAAATGCTGTCAAACCTAAAATGAAGATGTGGTCCCAGCTAGCGAATCAGTCTTAGTTATGAGCTGGCTTAGAGGCCTATACAGAGCAGCAATGGACACAGTGCATCACCTTGGTACATACTTGATGGTGACTGGCCTCCATTGTTTTAATCCACAGTCCCTTTGAGTTCCTGATAAATGGTATTAACATGCTTTTAGCCGTGTACAGTGGACAAGCACTCCACTATCTGTGTTAGGGACATTCGGTCATAGGGGGTTTCTGAGGATGGTCTGCATGATCTTGGAGTCCCAAACAACATCAGATTTGAATTGATGGTTGCACCAAATGATATACACCAGAGTAACATATGGTTAGATAATATAGGGTTAGGGTATAGGTAAATGACACATCGCCCAATTACCATCCCAGGCTGAAAAGAAGAACACGACTGTGTCACTGCTTACTCACAGCATGCTTGAGCTCGCCCTCAGCCTCCCCCACAGCCCAGACATGTCCCAGGGTAAGCAGGCTCTTTCATTGCTGCTTGGAGCTTTAATTTCTCTTATAATGGATTCCTTGGTTTTTCTCTCAGTTTAGTCTTTGTCCCTTGTGTCTACTCTAACCTCCCTATGTTAAGTGTTCCTGTTATGTTACTTTCTGTTTTATTTTGTGCTTATCTTGTGTTCCAGTTGTATCGCTTCTTTGTGTATAGTGATGTATATAACTAACTTCTTTTTGTTATCTCATCTTATTTAAGTCTCCATTTGAGGATACAACCCTGCATTCAGCTGTTATACCTCCATGCTGTGGAGGAGAAGGGTCTGGCTGCAGCCAGCTGCTCTTGTTGTGGAGAGCCATTTTGGTGTCCTCCATCATCTGGATTGCTCTTACCTGTGTTAGCCAGTCTTATTGTACTGCCTGGCATTCCTGCAATGCTTTATTCAGGAGGTAGAGGAAGTCATCTACTAATCAGGAGGTTGGAGATTCAATCCCTGGCTGCTCCAGTCTCCGGGTTGCATGCCCAAGTATACTTAGGTATGTTCATTGAAGTATGACTCTGGAGCACTTTGCTTTCTTTCACTTTGAAGATGAATCTAATTCAGGAGTCGGATAAATCGGGTGAAATATATATAAATATAAAGGTGAAATATAAAGTAGTGAAAAACAGTCAATGAAACCCTGGACCCCAGAGGGTCAATGCACATATTTGTAATTCATCCATTCATTCTGTACTATATAAACAAATTTAGAAGTGCTCAATAAAGCATTACATGTAAAGACCACAAAGGACCTAACAAAGAGGTTTACACTTTAGCTCATTTATTTGTTAAACATATTTACCTTAATCAAAAGTCCAAACAAAACAGGGGATAAAAAGTTACAGTTATTTGATACACCAGAGGTCACTAACAGGCGGACCGCGGTCCGGATCCAGACCCACACGCCGTCCCATATGGACCTGCAGCCAAAACACAAGGTTATGGTCTAAGAGCTGAGGGGAGCTTTTAAAGCTGAAATTGATGAATGTGTACGTAAATGATCCCTATTTATTCATAATTGGACATATGGATTTAAAATAGCTTTACTCGTGGTCAGATTTATAATAATGGCAGGATATAAAAATAACAGTGAAAGTCTTCATTCAGTTTCATCCCCAAAAATCAAAGTAAGTCCCAAAGAATGAATGAAGTAGATGTTTTTGTATGAAGAATTTAGTCAAACTGCTGATCACCGGCCTGTGCTGAGAGCGAATTGGAGACATTTGCTCCCAGCAAACTTCTGAGCAGGCAAGCTTGCTCAACAGCTATCAGTAGACACACCCACTGTTCTTTCACTCCCTTCAACAATAACACAGTCATATTCTTCACCAGGACACAGTGCACAGCTCCTGTCGTGCAGACAGTCTCACGAGTACAACTCTGAACCCTCTTCTACTACCTGACCACACAGACACAGGGTAAGTAATAATATCAGCCCTAATTAGTTTGTTTCAAATCTAAGCAACTTGTTAAGTTTCAGATTGTTTAAACAAAACAAAAGTAGAACCTGGAATTTAGGTGATATGTTATTGGGCTTAAAACCTTTTAAATGTAGTCTGTTGTTGTGTTTTCAGAAACAAACAAACGATATGTCTGCATTAGATGTGATAAAGTTGTTATCTCCCAGTCGTTATTCATTCAACTAACTATAATTACACTAAAGCTATTCCAGAGTCCCTTCTTGAAACCTGATTTCTAATAAAACCCTCAAACAGAGAAAAGTATAAACAACAAACCATTTCTGCTTTATTTAAGAAAACTGTTCTCTCAAACAAAGTGTACCCTGTTTTTTTTTCTTCCTTTCATCCTGGAACATGCAGCAGCCCATCTTTACAACAACTGTGACAGCAGCAGCATTCCAGCAGTCTGCCTCTGTTCAGACATGTCGCTGTACAGTTTTGGACTGGAGCCGCTGTCCTGCCATACCTGGAACAAAGATAGGACCCGTAGGTGAAATACCAGAAAAAATAATCATGCTCCATTTCCATTTATAGAGTAGCTCACACATAAATGCACATATATGGATTGCGTTAATGTGGTTCAGAGAAACACTGGCAATCTTATTATCAGTACAGGAAATTGACTCAGAGAGCTTTAATGCATACATGTATGTATACACCTGGAGGTGATCTGGGCCTTTGAATAACATTGCACTTCACTACCTTTTTTAAATGTTATATAGAAAGCACTTAGGTGTAGAAGAAATTGCTTGTATGAATGGGTGTGAACAGGTGAATGAGGCATGTTATACAACCATCAAGTACCTGCAGAGGGTCAGGCAAGTATATGTATGTATACATATATATACATATATATACATATATATATATATATATATATATATATATATATAGATATATATATATAGATATGACATATATCTATAGATATGACATATATCTATATAGATATGACATATATATATGACAATGTACATGTATGTATGTGAAGCAAGAGAGAGGAATTTATATATAATTTATATCTCTCTTAGTTTCTTACATAAATGCCTTTCTGTGGTTCATATTTCTTCATTATTGTTTGACTACTGAAACAAAGTGATGACATATTTGCTTCCAGAGATTGCTGTGAGTCCTAACAACAATGCGGTGAACATCTATGAAAAAAATGGCAAAGACTGGGTCAAGATCCATGAGCTGACTGAGCACAGCGGACGAATCACAGGTACCATATCTGTAATGGAAAGATTTAATCTGTTAAAATCCATTATGATTTTCAAAAGGTTCCCATTTTCAAAGTAATAAAGAGGCTGGCTCAGAAGTACATCAGTTAATTATTAATGCCTAACCCCTCGTGTGCCTAAGCATTTCCTTTGCTCAATTATTTCAAGGTTAGCAAACAAAAGTGGAAAAGTCTGCCTATTGAAATTAGATAATTTTTAAAATATCTTCTTATAAAATGATCATCCTTGATAGCCTTTCATAAATATTTGATATGTGCTAATATTTCTATCCCTTTTTTGTGTTTTTAGTTAATGAGTTTTATTTTTGTTATTTTTATTCCATAATGTTGTTTTTTTTTTCCAAATAAAAAAGATGTTCATTGTGTTAGCTTTAACCCTCTGGGCTCTATCCTGGCTATTTGTTCACTTTTCTTTTTTCAACCATTTTCGTTCTGTTAATGCAAATGGAATGAAAATTCAAATTCAAATTTTATTTGTCACACACACACAACCATACACAGTATGACATGGGGGTGAAATGCTTGTAGCTGTGCAATGCCCGACCATTAAATGACAGAAAAAAAGTTTTACAGTATTTACAATTTACAGGTTACTACAAAATTTACAAATTAACTTAGAAATTTACAGTAAGAAATGTGCAAATAGCAGAAAGAGATTATAAAGATTATAAATTATAGGAATTATAGCATTATAGGAAACGAGTGGTGGTGCGTGTGGTGATGTGATGTGTGAGAGAGTCCAGTCCTACACCTGGTTCAGGGCCTGAATAGCCTGGGGGAAGAAGCTCCTCCTCATTCTCTCTGTTTTGGCCTTAAGGGAGCGGAAGCGCTTCCCAGACCTCAACAGTGAGAAGAGTCCATTGTTGGGATGGGAGAGGTCCATCATAATCTTCCTAGCTTTGGACTTGCACCGCTTGGTGTAGATGGACAGCAGGTCAGGGAGCTCTGATTGAATGATGCGTTCGGCTGAGCGCACCACTCTTTGCAGATCTCGTCTGTCCTGCTTGGTGCTGTTCCCAAACCAGGTGCAGATGTTTGCCGTCAGGACGCTCTCGATGGTGCAGGAGTAGAAGTTCTTGAGCAAAGGTCTATATTTTTTTAATTTTCAACATCAGCTCCTTAATAATGTCAATAATATTCACTATACACCAAATTGTTCGTCTTGACTCTATCATGGCCATTTTTGGCCAATTGAAACCCATTATAACCACCTTTTTTGATTCCTTGTTATTGGCAGTACTAAATCATGCAATTTAGGTAAATTTTCTTTCATTCTAAACTCAACACATGAAAATTGTAGTTTTTAATGTTTTTTACCAAATTACATCATTCACCCATTTTTGGCCAAACAAGCGATTTCATGTAATATTCCTCGTTTCTAGTAGCGGCCTTTGATGGGTTACCACACTCCAATGGACCAAAATAATGAAACAATTTTGACATAGGTTTGATCTTAAGGATCTAATAGTTTGTGTTTGTGCATGACATTGCAGCACAAACATGTATTTGCAAGATAGACTGGAATAAATAATGACGCATCAAACATTACATGGGCTGCAGTGAATTTCTGTGGATGCAGGTTGTTGAGCTTTGAGGTTCCCAGTCAAACTTAGCTTTGAAACACATGTTAAAAGCACTTTTACTCTTGTATTTTTCAAAAAGACACCATACCCAAATATTAACTCTAGAAACAAAAACAAAAACAAAAAAACCCAATCAGAGGATATTTTGCAGAGTTCAAACCTGCAGCTGCAGCACAAACAACAACAAACACTGTTTGTAAACGTGTCCTGGAGTTTATGCAGGTGCAGACGTTGCTACTGCTGTAAGTAAACCTAACAGCTTCCAGATCATTTATTCTGGCAATATGGCAAGAAGGTCATCACTGCTTCAAGCACTGTCTGTATGATCTGGTCAGAGAGCAAGGACAGCAGCAGTCCTCTGCCCTTGAAGAAAAGACATCTGCCCAAAATGAAGAAACTTCCTCTCCAGAAGATGAGGGGACAATCTCCAAAGAGGCTGACTGCATCACCATTGATGAAGAGTACTAGCCAGTGCCTGAGTCCTCTTTTTTGGGGGAGGATTGGGGTTGGGGGGCATGGAGGTGGAGGCCGAGCAGCTGATGGAAAAGAACATAGAAGCATTTTCTGAGCCCGAGGAGCCGGTGACTGAGTGGATCCCTCATGAAAGGAAAACCATGTGGGTCCCACCACTGAAGAGAGACTGCTCTACAATCCAGTACCCACTGGTATCAAACCAGGAGTCACCCTGTGTGCAGTTTCCTGCATTAGCAGCCTGAGATCTACTTTTGACTTTTTTATAACAAAGGAGATCTTTTAGCTGCTGTGCACCCTGACAAACCTGCACAGCAGGCGAAGGTGTGAGGATTGGAGGATTATAGATGAAGTGGCGATGTGAGCCTAAACCAGAATAAAGCAATACATAGCATGTTGGATGACAACACTGGAAGTTCTCAGGAAGTAAAAAAGGCATGGGGTTCAGACTCCAACTGACGGAGGAGCTCCAAGGACAACGTCTTTCCTTTGGGCACCTTGGCAGAGGAACTCCTCAGATGAAAACTGGCACAGGGGAAACAACCCAGAACTTTCTCCCCAGCTCCTCCAGTTGCAACAGAGGAAGATTTTGTTGTCTGTCTTTGGCTTCACCAAAACTACCACGGCGATATCCCACATGCCAAAGCAATGGAGGAATGTGCTTCTTTCTTTAAGCACATTTTCTAAGTGCTTTCTAACTAACATTCACACACATTCATACTCCGATGGATGCATCAGAGAGCAATTTGGGGTTAGTATCTTGCCCAAGGATATTTGTCATGCAGTCTAGGGGAAGCCAGGAATCGAACCACCAACCTTCCAATCAGTAGATCTGCTCTACTGACCTGAGCTACAGCCACCAACAGCTCTAGCGAAGTGTCTTTCACCTAGCAGAGTGGACAAACAAACTGGTGTTTAAAGGGATAAATTTAAAAAGTAATAAATATTTTATATTTATGAAAAGAACTGAAGTTAGTTAAAACCTTTATGCAGAAAAAATGGCAAAAAACCCCATAAAAATAATACAAATCACAGACCTAATCTGTTGGTGGTCACTTTTGGCCACTAACAAGCTGAAAGTGTGGTGATTTTGAACAAACCCAGAGAGTTAATTATGGGGTTACAGGTTTAATAATCTCCCATGTTGTACACGCACAAATGTTCGGGTGCTGTGAAGTGTATTATTATAATTAGGTCATGTACTTGTCACGTGTGTAAGTTAGAAGAGAACCCCTTCTAAAACGGCAAGAGCAGCAGGGGATGATCACGGGAACAGAAAGAAATGTAAAATCTGGTAAAATATATACTTTATTTACAGCATAAAATGTATCCGGAAAGAATCATTCGATCAATCAATTTTCCTGTAGACTCCCGGTGGAGCACAGGTCCTCAACATCACCACGCCAACGGACTCTGTTCTGGGCTGTTCTCTTCAGCTGGGTCCACGTCATTCCGGCGGCCTTCACTTCGCTCTCGACAGATCTTCTCCATGTCTGTTTGGGTCTCCCCACTTTCCTTTTTCCTTGTGGGTTCCAGTCCAGTGCTTGCCTTGTGACATTGTTGGATGGTTTTTGGAGTGTGTGGCCTATCCAGCCTGATTTTCTCCTCTTGATGTCTTGACCAACCGGGTTCTGGCTGGTTCTCTTCCACAGGTCTGTGTTCGAGATCTTCTCAGGCCATTTGATGTTAAGGATGTGTCGCAAGCACTTGTTGATGAAAATCTGTCTTGCTGGTAATGGTGTTGGTCACCTGCCACGTCTTGGACCCATACAGGAGGACTGCTTTCATATTGGTGTTGAAGATGCGGACCTTGCTGCGCTGGGATAGGGGTTTGGAGTTCCAGATGGGTTGCAGGGAGTTGAATGCAAGCCTTGCTTTGTTGATCCGGCTCCCAATGTCTTCATCTGCGTGGCCATCTCTGTTGACTATGCTTCCTAGGTAGACGAAGAGGTTGGTTTCCACCAAGTAGCTGCAGTGGATGTTCTTGTCGGTTGTTCAGCTGCATCACCTCTGTTTTTCTGACGTTGATCTTCAGGCAGGTCTTTTCTGCCTCCTCAGCGAGCCGGGTAAGCTTGGACTGTGCATGTTGCTGCTTGTGAGACAGAAGGCTGATGCCGTCTGCAAAATCCAGGTCCTCCAGCTGTTTGGTGAAGGTCCACTGGATACCGGTGTTGCTCTGTGGTTCTTCTCATGATCCAGTCCATGATGACCAGGAAGATTGCTGACAGCATGCAGCCTTGCCTCATTGCAGTTTTCACTGCGAAGGGGTTGGTCAGTTTTCCATTGTTCAAATCAATTCAATTCAATTTTCTACAATTCAATTTTATTTATATAGCGCCAAATCACACCAAAAGTTGAATCAAGGCGCTTCATAGATACAGAGAAAAACGCAACAATCATATGACCCCTATGAGCAAGCACTTTGGCGACAGTGGGAAGGAAAAACTCCCTTTTAACAAGAAGAAACCTCTGGCAGAACAAGGCTCAGGGAGGGGCGGAGCCATCTGCTGTGATTGGTTGGGGTGAGAGAAGGAAGACAGGATAAAGACATGCTGTGGAAGAGAGACAGAGATTAATAACAGATATGATTCAATGCAGAGAGGTCTGTTAACACATAGTGAGTGAGAAAGGTGACTGGAAAGGAAAAACTCAATGCATCATGGGAATCCCCCGGCAGCCTACGTCTATTGCAGCATAACTAAGGGAGGATTCAGGGTCACCTGGTCCAGCCCTAACTATATGCTTTAGGCATATAGTTAGGGCACTTGCTCCTGTTCATATATCTTCACTAGGAGAGGATGTAGCATCTCCCCTGCTGCTGCCGCGTCTGTCTTGAGAGCTTCTGGAGGGATGCCATCAGGCCCTGTGTCGGGAACTGTTTGCGGTGGTGGTGGATTCAGGATCTCTTCAAAATATTCCACCTATCTTTTCTGACAAGGTCCGGGTGATCTCACACACTCTCTTCATGTTGTTCTGCTTGGCTGCCGTTTCTGCCTCTTCTGTCATACTGTGCACAAATTGTCCTTTGTCCCGTCTAGCACTCTTCTTCACTTCTCGGTTCACCTCCCAATATTGTGCTCTGAGGTCTGTTTTCTCTTGTTGATCCTGACATCTGTTAATTTTCTGCCTCACCTTCTTCCTCTTCCCTACCTTCTCCCATGTCTCTTTTGTCATCCACTCTTTCTGCTCCCTCTCCTTCTTCCCCAGGACTTTGGTGCAAACGGCCTTCCAGGTCTTCTGTATTTCTGTCCAGGAGTTCTCTATTGTCTCTTTGACCAGATCCCCAAGGGCCTCAAACCTGTTCCTGACTTCACAGTTGAACTCTTTTGCTTGCTTGTCGTCTTTCAAAAACTGTATGTTGAATTTCAATTCAATTCAATTCAATTCAATTCAATTCAATTCAATTCAATTTTATTTATATTATGTATATATAATTTGTGGGGTGGTCTTCCTGAAGAGTTGCATAAGGATCTCAATTTGGTCTTCAGTGTTGCCACTAGCGACTGATGGTCTGAGGCTGCATCAGCACCGCGCCTTGCTCTGACGTCCAGCATACTTCGTCTCCACTTACGGTCGATGGTGAAGTGGTCGATCTGGTTGTCAGTTTTCCCATTTGGTGAAGTCGGAGTGGTCTTGTGGATCTTCCTGTGTGGGTAGATGGTGCCACCCATGACTAGGTCATTAAAGGAACAGAAGTCAGTGAACAGCTCTCCATTCTCGTTGCAGGTGCCTATGCCGTGTCTACCCATGATGAGTTCTCTGTCTGTGTTGTCGCCTCCCACCTTGGCATTCAAGTCACCCATGACGATGCACCCACTAACGCGCTGCATTAGTGGATGCATAACATTGGATGATAGTGGGTTCAACTGCCCTTGGAGACTTGCCAGCGAGCTGGCTTCCCGATGGCTTTCACTGGCACGCGTCATGTGCCGCACTGAAGAGGAGTCTACCTGTCCAGGCAGTTGTTGGGATGTATTTGTTGTTGCAGTTTCTGTAGCATGACTTTTTTTTTTTTTAAGAGGATGGGGTTGCTAGACCCACGCCCAACCCTCCTTCTTTCTCATCCTGGACTTGACACCAGGCAATGGCGGAGTTGGAAAGAATCATGTAGGTCTGACACGTTGAATTGCTAAGATGTCAGAAAGGGGGATTGTTTGGGCCATGAACCAAGGCCAGTGGACTAAAGAAGATCTATAAGACCTATAAGACCTCTAATAAGTCCATAAGAAGGGTTTATAGACCAATGAAACAAAATCTAATTGACTGCAGATGAATTACACCAAAAGTATGTGCTTCATGATATGAATGATATGATTTATATTTTATATTAGAGCTTTAAATGGAGTTGACTGCAAAGGTATAATTTGTGTTTTTAAATAAATCAAAAAATCCTTATGAAAGTAATTGGATAAATTGTAATGCACATTTTAAAGCTCTTATCCAGTCATGGTATGTTAGTTTCATGTGTTTGCAACAGATGTAGCACCTTTTGGGAGGTTTAAATGTCTGTATTTTGGCCAAGTATAACTGACTGTCAGTGGCTAGCTAAGTTCAAGTATCCAGTACCTCTGCTAGACCATAAATTCCAATACATGAATACCATTACAGACGGCGTCACTGACTATATAAATATCTGCAAGTATACCATCATATCAAGCAATGACCTGAAGGCGTACTGAATGATAAGACGAGGGTCATTAGGTCAGGGAACAAAGGGGAGTTGCAAAAAATGAAGGTGGAGTATTAAGGGAGGAGTAAGGAGATGGAGTCCAGGGAGCTGGTGAGGAGGTCTGTGAAGCGATCAGTCAGAAATCACCTCCTTCTGAATGTCAGCAACATAAAAGAGATGGTAAAGAGAGGGGAAAAGAATGTGACTAGGCCCATTAGAATCATAGGTGAGGAGGTGGACAGCTACAGGTACCTGAGGTACAGCTACAGGTACCTGAGGTACAGCTACAGGTACCTGAGGTACAGCTACAGGTACCTGACGTACAGCTACAGGTACCTGACGTACAGCTACAGGTACCTGAGGTACAGCTACAGGTACCTGAGGTACAGCTACAGGTACCTGAGGTACACCTCATTTTATTTTCTCAGGAAGCTCAGATCCTTTAATGCGTGCAGCAACATCTTGGAGGTCTTTTAGCAGTCTGTCACAAATGCCATTTACTTTTCTGATCAATTCACAATGCTGGAACCATCACTGGCCAGAATCATTTTAGTCAGTGATGGACAAACTGCTTCCTATCATGTACAGCCCATCTCACCTGATCCATTCCACACTACTGACATAGTAGAGAGCCGTCTTCCTCAGACTTACTGAACTCCTCTGCCATAAAGAATGCTTCAGGAAATTATTTCTACCATTATCTATAAATCGATTCAATAAATCTGTTTTGTGTGTGATGGGTGAGGATACCTATCAACTATAAGATTTCATGCACATATTTCTGTGTTATACCTTCTTGCAGCTGTTTCTCAGATATATAGTGTCCATATCTGTTGTCCATAGGCATAGACTGGGCCCCGCAGTCTAATCGCATAGTGACATGTGCCTCCGACCGCAATGCCTATGTGTGGACCCTGAAGGATGGTGTCTGGAAACCTACCTTAGTCTTGGTACGCATCAACCGTGCAGCCACATGTGTGAAGTGGTCCCCACTGGAGAACAAGTTTGCCCTGGGCAGTGGAGCCCGTCTTATCTCTATCTGCTACTTCGAGCAGGAAAATGACTGGTGAGCAATATAAGATCTCATTTAAAAGACTCGTGTTTGGTACATAAGACGTGATGATGTTGATTTTTTGTTAGTATTATAGGAATGGTTCTAACATTCCTCCTCCACTTTAGGTGGCTGAGTAAGCATATCAAGAAGTCAATTTGCTCTACAGTGCTGAGTCTGGACTGGCATCCCAACAACATTCTCCTGGCTGCAGGGTCTGCAGACCTTCACTGCAGGTGAAACTACAACGAAACCTGTGGTCGATCTTTGCATGATGAAGACACACAATAACTGCATCTTTCTCACATATTTGCACTTCTTATTTCAGTATAAATTTGTTTTAGACAAATCTTCAAGCCACACTGTTGCACTGGATTTTGCTCCTTGATTAACACGAACTAATACAGTGGAATTTATTTTGACTTAATCACACTTACAGTCTTCTGTTGCCCTCATTATGAGGGTTAGGATTTACTTTGTGTAAATCCTAAGGGGTGGCTAAAGCTCAGGAGGTAGTGCACGTCATCTGCCAATCGGAAGGTTGGTGGGTCAGTTCCTGGCTCCCCCAGTCTGCATGCCAAATATCCTTGGGCAAGATACTAACCCCCATGCAACCGTTGGAGTATGAATGTGCATGAGTATGAGAGGTAGGGATGGGTACCGGTATCCGGTGCCATGATGGCACCAGTTCTGACATAAACGGTAGTAACCAGACCGAAAAGCAGCGCACATTTCGGCGCTTTATTTCGGTGCTTTTTTTCCTGAGATGTCACACACTTTGAATTCTAGCCAATCATTTTATGTTTCCGAGGATAGTAGGCGGGTCCAGGTACGTACGTTCTTTTAGAGCAGAGCTACAGATTAAAAATGCCCAAGGCGAAGCAGTCAAAAGTCTGGCTGTACTTCACAGCAAAATATGCAAACTCAGCAGCCTGCAACAAGTGCTTTAAGCTGATACTGTGATACTGTCAAAGGAGGTAACACCTCAAATCTGATGAAACACCTGGTGACATATAGCGTTTTGTTAAAAGCAGAGAAATGCGCCGTATTTGATAGCTTGCGGCGAAACCTCACATTGAGCACATCTACTGCGGGTGTGGTGCCTGTTATCGACCCGGAGTTAGCAACATCCCCCAAAAACCCGAAGAGGAGAGTCCTGGCCCCTAGCCCTGCCAGTGTAGCAGAAATGATGAGGATGATGATGGCAGCAGCAGCTGTTCTTCTCTGCGTGAGTAGCTTAATGTTGTTCGTGTGTAATTTACGTTGAGTAGGCTAACCACGTTATTACATTAATGCATGTAAGGTGAACTAGCAAACACCATCATAGCTACATGCGGCTGTCTTCTTGTTTGATGGCAGATACTCCCTTCACCCTGGACAAAAAGGCTAAAATGACCAAAGAAAAAGTGGAAAACAGTTAAACATGAGAGGTTTTTGGACAAAGTTTGTGTTTTTTCCATTATTGAAGCACTGCTTCCAGCCAAGAGTGATACCAGCTATATGCCCTATAGCTGCAGAAAAGGCTAACATTGTTATCTTTTTACAAAAAAAACAGCTAAACATGAGAGGTTTTTGGACCAAATTTGTGTTCTCCATTCTTTAAGCACCGGTTTGAGCACCGTTTAAGCACCGGCACCGTTTCAAAAGTACCGGTTTGGCACCGGTATCGGATAAAACCTAAACCATACCCATCCCTAATGAGAGGCATAGAGTACTTGTGTGAATGGGTGAGTATGGGTGAATGCGACGTGTTGTGTAGAGTGCTTTGAGTACTCCAGGACAGTAGAAAAGCGCTATATAAGAATCAGTCCATTTACCATTTACACAAAGTTCGACTAAGTCTAGAGTTAGCAGGTGTTGGGAATTTCAGGTTAAAGCCATGATCAGGATAAAGAAGACACATTACTTTCATAGGAAAGTGTTCCAAATCATCTCTGGCAGTGCCAGTTTGACTGTTGTTTGGTGTCATTCATTGGACTGGATCATTGAAGTCTGAATTACCATACATAGCCACAACAGCCTGTTACCTCCTCCTAATGCTGGTCACTGGCTTGGTCACACACTGCTGTGGATCGCCGTCCCATTCTTCAACCAGCATTTGTCACTCTTGAGCAAACATCACATCCAAACTGATCCCGCAAATGTTCAATGTGGTTGTGGTCAGGACTGCAGGTAGGCCAATCGACCCACTCTCCTCCCAAGTTCTGGAGGTTTCTGGTAAACTGCGCTCTGTGGGGACGAGCACTGTCATCTTGGAGAATAGAGTTTGGTCCCGGACTGTGGAGATATGGGATTGCCTGGTTGCACAACCTCATCTCGATATCTCTCAGCATTGAAACTGCCTCCAGTGAGGAGAAGCCTCGCCACCACCATCGCACCGCCTCAACCAAAATCTCTGGCTGGTGAAGAAATCAGCTCAGTGTTCTTTGCGTCTTCACACTACCCAACAATCCATCTGCTGTAGGCAGAATATGGACTCATCGCTAATGTTCCTTCACATGTTCAAGTCCAGTGCATGTGTTGCCAGCACCACCGCAACTGGTCCTGACAGTGAAGGGCAGCCATAGCAGACCTCCTGGCTCGTCTGGCTGACAGGGTGAGGAAATGGTCTTCTTGTCGTGTCATCTTCTTGGCATGCCCACTTCACAGCCTATCTTCCTGCATTATATGGAGCTTGACCATCAGTTTATAGATGGTACTAGGGCTCACGCGAAATAATGTTGCAGCTCGGTTTTGCAGAACACCAACATTTGCCTGATCAGTCAAACATGGCATACTTGGATGAGAAGCAAACTGACTGTTGTAGCCGGTGTTGCTAGTCGGGTGTCGATTAATCACCTTATTGTCACCAGAAGCTCAAAACAAAAGTCAGTAGCAGAATAAGTTTTCAACGGCACAGCCCAAATACTCAACTCTGCTGCATAATTCACACATTCTCCTTAAACATGTAGCACCATTTAAGGAGAAATAAACAACTGCCATCAAGCATCAATCTGCTTTTTGTGCTAAGTTTAATTTTATACTATATTTGCTTTAACCTAATATTGTTTTGTGTAAAAATGTTTAAATAATAAAAGCAAAAAGTCAGATATGTCAAGCATGAAAGGCAACCACAAGGTTTTATGTTATAAAATAATGTCAGTACACTTGAACCACAGATGTCTTATTCATTTTGGTTATGGGCCATGCAGGCTTTATGGGAATGAAGAAGTAGACAAAACACACCGATTCACTATTTAAGAACTACCGAAGAGATATTTGTGTTTCCCAGGATTTTCTCAACCTACATCAAGGAAATTGAGGAAAAGCCCGGGCCCACTGCCTGGGGGGCCAAGATGCCTTTTGGGGAGATGATGCTGGAGCATAAAGACTGTGGTGGGTGGGTACACAGTGTTTCTTTCTCTCCCAGTGGAGACCAGTTGGCCTGGGTGGCCCACAACAGCAGCATCAGTGTCGCTGATGCCACACAGGGGAAGGAGTAAGTATTGCTTCCAAACCACTTACTTCATTAATATGAGGAGTATTATTTTATTCACTTAAACATATAGCCATTACTGTAAACCTTTCCTTGTATATAGGAGTGCCACAGGTGCATGACCTTATATCATTTCACCTGTTTGTCTGTTAGGGTAATCCAGCTGACCAGTGACAGCCTGCCACTGCTGAGCGTCCTCTATATCAGCCCTACTGAGATTGTTGCTGCGGTAACTATGCCCCGCTCCATGTGTTTGTCTGTGTATATCAAAATTATTCAACTGTGTAAAGATGTAAAATCTCCATATTATCAATAGATTAAATGACTCTGAGTAATGTGAAAGGCATGTTCAAGACAGAAAGACAAAACTGAAGCCTTGATAAATAAAAGAAAAAATTATACTAAATTGTGTCTGACCTTTGCTGCTCCATGGCCATTAGTCACACAATATCACATTGAAAAACAGAATATCCAAAATGATCAGATATTCTTTTGTGCTTTTTCTGCACCCAGGGACATGACTGTTGCCCCTACCAGTACACGTATAAGGGTCCACGCTCTCTGGAGTTTGTGAAGAAGCTTGATATCCCAAAGCAGACTTCCAAAGGGAATATGTCAGCAATGCAACACTTTCGCAACCTGGACAAAAAGGCCACTGACGAGGAAACCAGTGACCTGGAAGCACTTCATCAAAACAGCATCACGTGAGGAATACTGCTTTTTAATTTGAAAAGGCACAATAACCTTTGCTGAGGAGGTTCTGTTCTTAAACAACTGAGTGAAGGAAGCATGTTTTAAATATTTTATACTATTTGTCATCCTACAGCTCTCACCACTTTATTTTCTGCCAACATTTCCAAAGCTGAGTGTTTCTTCTTCACTCACTATGTGTTGATAGACCTCTCTCTGTTTAATCATTAATTATTATTAATCTCTGGCTCCCAAACCAATCACAGCAGATGGCCCCGCCCCTCCCTGAGCCTGGTTCTGCTGGAGGTTTCTTCCTGTTAAAAGGGAGTTTTTCCTTCCCACTGTCGCCAAAGTGCTGCTCATAGGGGGGCATATGATTGTTGTGGTTTCTCTATATTATTTACAAAGTAAAGTGTGCTGAGGTGACCGTTGTTGTGATTTTGTGCTATGTAAATACAATTCAAGTGAACTGACAAATTAAAATGGAAACTGATTTTAAAACCATCATTTATGTAATACCTGTTCATCTCACTTTGCTCACAGAAGAGCATCTGTTAGTACGTGTCAGACATTTTCTCTGTCCAAATATTTTCACCTTTGTTGTCATTTCCTTTCTTAGCTGTTACTTTGTGCTCTGCAGGCAGCTGCGTATTGTATCACTGGGCAAAGCCAAAGTTGTGCAGTACAGCAGCGTGGGTCTGGATGGAGCTATGGTGATCTGGGATTTTAAGGTACTGTCTTCAGTAAAAATACAAAAAGATGAAGTGGATGTAGTAATTATTTTTGAAACAATCTTTTTTGAATCGCTCTGATGATGAGAAACTGAGCAAGCTCAGCTTACTGAAGTCGGGCTTCTCGATAAAGTAAAAGTAGGATGCACACATTTAGTGCAAATTTACCAATGTTTCTTAAATATCTCACATTACAGGCTCAGACCAGTTTTCTGATTTCAGATCTCCAAAACACTCAAAGTGATTTGTCGCTGCACTTGAATGTAAATTTGAATTGTTAAATTTGTTACTAAGAGTTATATAAACCTTAGAAGGCTGGAAAATATGAATTTCATGCCTGAGAGTATTAATGGAGATCCACACTGATAATACACTCAGGTGTATTGTATCTCTGTGCTCAGTGTTAGCCATCAGCTATAATGGAACAAGAAACACATAATTTGATGATCCTTGTGTGTCATTCAGATCTTAAAGGCTCATATGTTCTAATATGCTTTTGTTTTTGCTCTCTTTTGCAGCCCTGACTCCACATTTGTTCTTGAGCTGAGTCAGAGATCAAACACATCCTTGGTTCATTCATTCATCTGTGTTTTCCAGTAACTGGGAAATGCTGTTAGCACATGTGATTTGTGATATTTGACAAAAAACTAATTGTTTACTAAAATAAATGGGTAATGTATTGCCTGTTGTGGATCCACTGTGCTTTACATAACTTACTCTGTCAGTACATATGGAGGCCAGTGTAGCTAATCCTGTGTTACGGCTGGTTTACTTGACTTTAGGGTTTTAGACCTGCAGTCGTGTATTTGGCGCAAACTGGACTTTAAATTCAGACCCAGCACACCAGAAGTTTAAAAGCTTTATTTACAGACTAAGGCTACATTCACACTGCAGGCGAAAGCGCATCAAATCCGATTTTTCTGACCCTATGTGACCCATATCCAATCATGGTGTGACAGTGTGAACGACACAAATATATATATATTCAAATCCGATCTGGGTCACTTTTGTATGTGGTACTGAATCCGATACATATCTGATGTTTTAGAAAGCTACTGCTGTTTGATGGTCATGTCGCATTAAATCCATCTTTTACGTCACTGACACAAGACAGATGCTAATTATCAGCGCTGGAGAAGCGCCCGATAAGACATCACGAACGCTTCCTGGCCATCCGGTGAAACTGTTGGGAAGACAACGTTGGAGAAACGTTAACATTTTATTTGTACATAATCTGCAGATTCTGACAGAAATCTGCAGCTATCCTTTGAAGCACCGCTCCTCTAAAACAGCAATAAGGATCATTATTAGGTTATTTACATTATTATGTAAATAACAAAATAACTTAAAGCAAAATTGGGAAACGTAAAGTCCGAAGTCTTTATATTAAGACCATCAGTCAAACAATACTGTTGCTCTGGGTCTAAACAGAACGCATTGTGTGTGAGGTCTTCTTTTGCGCATGCGGCCGCTTTGAGCGTTCACACTAGAGCGCGTTTGCTGTCACATTTTATTTGTAGTGTGAACGAGCAGACAAAAAAATCGGATTTGATCAAAAAATCGGAATTGAGCATTAAGACCTGC
Organism: Neolamprologus brichardi; assembly: GCF_056152115.1. Classification (NCBI taxonomy): domain Eukaryota; kingdom Metazoa; phylum Chordata; class Actinopteri; order Cichliformes; family Cichlidae; genus Neolamprologus; species Neolamprologus brichardi. The sequence continues at coordinate 6,192,858 of NW_028270136.1, read as the reverse complement.
AGAGTGAACGTAGCCTAAATGTAACTTACTGAGAACAAACAGGAGACTGGTATGGCAAAACTGACTGTGGGAACTAAAGCAGAAGCTCATTTGAGTGAGGAGAAACAATGGTAGCTGGGACTGGGAAAAGTGTGGAAGACTTGCTAAACTGTTTTGGGTACATCTGGTTATCTCACTCGAGGGAGTTCCAGAACAGAAACTTTGGAGGGATCTGAGGAAAGCACACAGGTTTCCAGACAGGGAGAGTGAACATGCTGTTGACTTATAGGTAATACGGTTATTAAGGCCCCATAATACTGGCTGGACTCTCGTTGCATGGGACCATCAAGCTTGCTGTGTTGTGGGTGTCTCACACCAATGTTGACATCACATCATGTGTCGCGTGATTAGAAAATTACCTTCACTCTAGTTGGATACCTTCAAGTAGGGATGTTCTGGTGACTAATTTCTAACCATGGAAAAGAATGAGACTAAATGACAGGTCTATGGTAAATGGCCTGTATTTGTATAGCGCTTTACTAGTCCCTAAGGACCCCAAAGCGCTTTACACATCCAGTCATTCCCATTCACACACTGGTGATGGCAGCTACATTGTAGCTACAGCCACCCTGGGGCGCACTGACAGAGGCGAGGCTGCTGGACACTGGCGCCACCGGGCCCTCTTACCACCACCAGTAGGCAACGGGTGAAATGTCTTGCCCAAGGACACAACGACTGAGACTGTCCAAGCCGGGGCTCAAACCGATTACAAGGCGAACTCCCAACTCTTGAGCCACAATCGCCCAGGTCTATAACTAAGAGACACTAAGATATAAATTATCTCAATTTCAGGAGTGGTTCAGGTTTATTCCAAACATGCCCCTTTCGGGTCTTATCTATATATGGTTGATTTCATTGGTTTAGATGTCCACTTGGTCAAAAAACAAACTATGGTCTTAGTCTCACTATCAGCCAATAGTAAGAGGCAGATAAACCTTTGACCTTATCCCCGAGCTGTTCTTATTTTACGTCTTTGTGGGGGTTTTTGTTCTCCATGGTCTGGATGACCGACCTCTAAAATACCTGCAATAAAACTGAAATTAAAGTTATTTCTAATGGAGAAAGTCATCGCCTCTGATTTGGGTACTCATCCACACATTAACAGCTCCATATTTCTTCCAAATGGGAGCATTCTTCTACCCTACCAACATCTGGTGACAAATGACCAGGCCTCCAGTCCAAGTCCAAGGAAGAGAAGGAGGTCTCTGGACATCAGGATGGAGACCACTGTTCCCCTGGAGTTCTTCAAATTCTTATAACCAAAGGACAAACCAGCTTTTCCAACACTTTTTAACATGTCATAAGGCTGTGTTCCACTGAGTCACAGTTTGAGGACCATTTACAGTTACTTAGAGTCTTAGTCCTTCCCTGCAGTGGTGTGAGGAGAAGCATGAGGACACTCCAGGTGAGAGAAGTTAATGCAACAGGTATTTAAAAGAAATGAGACATTCTTGCCGAGTCATTGTAATGTAATGTTAAACAGGTCACCTTGTTGTATTTTATCATGTTAGGTGGTCAAATTCTCTAAGAGGCAGAATAACAACAGTACAACACAGTAAAAGAGACATATGAGTTGTAATTTGTACCTTGAAATAATGTGATGTATAAGAGAGCTAAATTCAACAGAGTTCAACAAGCTATGGAGACATTAGACACCTGAAGTCCAATATTAATTCCTTGGTCTTGTCCGTGTTGAGGATGAAGTCGACGATGGAGACACAGTCGTAGATGTACAGGGTGAAGAGTTTTGGGCTGAGACAGCAGCCCTGTGGAGATCCGGTGCTGACGGTGAGCTCAGCAGACACATGTCCTCCCATTCTCACCACGTGTAGTCTGTCTCTGAAAAAGTCCAGAATCCAGTTACAGGTGGGAGTCAGGATGCTGAGGTCCCTCAGTTTCTCAATCACCTTGCCTGGGGAATGGTGTTGAAAGCAGAGCTGTAGTCCAGAAAGAGCACCCTGACAGACATTCTGCTACTTTCCAGGTGTTGCCGAGTGTGGTTCAAGTTCAAGTTCAAATTTTATTCGCCACATGCAGTGGCAGGTTGCCCTGCAGTGGAATGAACCTGCCCCCCGACCTTACACACACAACACAGACATCACATGGGGATACAAGTCAGAGAACGGTTGCAATACAGAAAAAACACTGAAATGTACACTACAATGGGAAAGTACAAGAGGAAAAAAAGAGACCTCTGCTCATGCTGGGCTACAGGAGGACAGCATGAGAACAGGAAACAAAAAAACTCCTCTGCACAAAAAGCACATAAATGTCCACAGTACAACATTATAGAGCACGTGACCAGCAACAGGGTTGGGTAGGGGATGAGGGGTAATCCCAGGCAACACAATCATACACTAACATAATCACACTCTAGATCTTGTTTTAACATATGGCATAGAAACTGAACATTTAACAGTGTTTCCTGAAAACCCTCTCCTGTCTGATCATTTCCTGATAACATTTACATTTACAATAATTGATTACACAGCAGTGGAGAGTAGACTTTATCACAGTAGATGTCTTTCTGAAAGCGCTGTAACTAAGTTTAAGAATATAATCCACCCACTGTTATCATCTTCAATGCCCTGTACCAACATAGAGCAGAGCAGCTACCTGAACGCTATTCCAACAGAGGTCGATTATCTTGTTAATAACTTTACCTCCTCACTACGTACGACTCTGGATACTGTAGCTCCAGTGAAAACTAAGGTCTCTAATCAGAAGTACCTGACTCCGTGGTATAATTCTCAAACACGTACCCTAAAGCAGATGACTCGTAAGCTGGAGAGGAAATGGCGTGTCACAAATTTAGAGGATCATCATTTAGCCTGGAGAAATAGTTTGTTGCTTTATAAGAAAGCCCTCCACAAAGCCAGAACATCTTACTATTCATCACTGATTGAACAAAATAAGAACAACCCCAGGTTTCTCTTCAGCTCTGTAGCCAGGCTGACAAACAGTCAGAGCTCTGTTGAGCCAACCATCCCTTTAACGTTAACTAGTAATGACTTCATGAACTTCTTCACAGATAAAATTTTAATCATTCGAGAAAAAATTACCAATAATCATCCCACAGATGTAATATTATCTACAGCTACTCTTGTACCATTGATGTTAAGTTAGACTCTTTTTCTCCAATTGATCTTTCTGAGTTAACTTCAATAATTACTTCCTCCAAACCATCAACGTGTCTTTTAGACCCCATTCCTACAAAACTGCTCAATGAAGTCCAGCCAATAATTAATTCTTCGATCTTAAATATGATCAACCTATCTCTAATAATCAGCTATGTACCACAGGCCTTCAAGGTGGCTGTAGTTAAACCTTTACTCAAAAAGCATCTCTAGACCCAGCAGTCTTAGCTAATTATAGGCCAATCTCCAACCTTCCTTTCATATCAAACATCCTTGAAAGAGTAGTTGTCAAACAGCTAACAGATCATCTGCAGAGGCATATTTGAAGAGTTTCAGTCTTGGTCTCGTCATGTTTGATTACTCCCTGCTATGTTTCCCTATTGTTTCCCATTCCCCCATTATCCCTCTGTGTCTATTTGTAGGTGCTCCCAGTTTAAGTTTAGTTTAGTTTTTGCCATGTTCTGTTTTTGTTTTCTGTCCCCGCCGCAGATGAAAGCTCATTCACAGTTAAGTTTGTTGTCAGTGTCTGCACTTGGGTCCTATTTCTCTCCACTCCACACCTTTCCCTTACAGCCTCTTGATGTGATTTGGTGGTACATAAATAAAACTGAACTGAATTAAAACATTTATTTTCCTTCTTTCTTTCTTCAGTGACCATTGGTCTTCAGTTACTTACTGTCACCCGGTTGCAAGGAAAGTTTGTTGTAATTGGGGTAATTCATTCTTTTGTTACCGCTCGCAGAGACTATTGTAATTCTTTATATGTTGGCTCTGTTCAGTCATTACTTTGTTGAATGCAGGACATACAAAGAGAAGCAGCTCAGCTTTTCACAGGAAAGAAACACTGTGTTCACATCACGTGTAAATTTGACTTTTTACACTGGCTTCCAGTCCATTATAAGATACAGTTTAACATTTCATTCCTTGTTTTAAAAAATCTGAGAGGTTTAGGCTTAGGAGGTTTAACAGACCTCTCTGCATTGAATCATACATGTTATTAATCTCTGTCTCTCTTCCACAGCATGTCTTTATCCTGTCTTCCTTCTCTCACACCAACCAATCACAGCAGATGGCCCCGCCCCTCCCTGAGCCTGGTTCTGCTGGAGGTTTCTTCCTGTTAAAAGGGAGTTTTTCCTTCCCACTGTCGCCAAAGTGCTTGCTCATAGGGGGTCATATGATTGTTGCGTTTTTCTCTGTATCTATTATTGTAGGATCTACTGTACAATATAAAGCACCTTGAGGCGACTGTTGTTGTGATTTGGCTCTGTGGAAATAAAATAAAATTGAATTGAATTAAATTAAATTAAATTCTCTGGTTGGAGTGCAGGGTTGCAAAAGTAAGGTGGAGCCTTAGGCTCCACCTTACTTTTGCAACCCTGCACTCCAACCAGAGAACCTAGGTCTATGAACCAACTTCCATCCTAGATATCTCCTCCAGCTTATCTGGGGGAACACAAGACGTTTACTGATGAGCTGAGAGATATAACCTCTCCAGTATGTCCTGGGTCTGCCCCAGGGCCTCCTTTCAGTGGGATATGTCCGGAAATGTAGATGTAAGTGTGGGGATCGGTCTGCCAGGGACTCCACCCTTGGCGGCCACCAGACACTGCAGCCAACCCCTACTGCACATACTGCGGGATGTGGGCCTACAGAAGGGCGGGACCATGTCTACGCTTCAGGCTGACAGGTCAAACAATGTAAAGCATCTCAAAGGTCAGGAAAAAACACACACATCGAAACAAATGCTTAAGTATTTCTTAAACTCTTGCAAATTAATAATCTACACAAATCAGGCAACCACACATGCTGTATAAGCAAAATGTACTTATTTGTTATGTATGTAGTATTTTCATAATTAATTGATTGTAACAGATTTTTTTTCTCACAACATTTTTAAGGGAGTGGTGCTGTAGCGCCCTCTATTGATGAGCCAGTGCCAGTAAAGTAGCTTAACTGCACATTTAATCCCCAGATAGCTCAATATGAGAATAAGAGATGCAATGACAACACTGTATGTCTCAGTTTTTCTGCATGATAAAGAAATGCTGCTGTGGTTAATGAAAGAAATCTGTTTGCTCTTTGGACTTAAAATATAAGAAATTAATATATAAAATCACTGATAATTCTGGTAGCTCATTACCCAGACTGTCCCATAAATATAAAGTGGAACGTTTGTTTTTAATTCACAGAGAATCTCCTATTATATGTTTTTATTTTGATGTGGATACATTGTAAAAAAAAAAAATCCTGACATTTCTAAATTTAAAAAGATTACATGTCGTTCATGCAACGTCCTTAAGTGTAAGAGAAGGAGTCATATGGGGATGCTGTGATACTGTGTTCCTTGTCTGCATTTTAAAGTTGTAGGACATTCACCTAAACTGAACTTGCTTCCAGAACAAAGGCCACTTGAGCAAAGGCATCAATATTGTTTTCTAAGTTCTGAGAATTTGCTCCTTCTTCTTTCTGTGTTTGTTTTTCTGACACTTTTCAGAAATAATACTGACTGAGGTTTCAGAGTGTCCTGAAATATATTATAACAGTATACTATTACAGGCCATTGTTAATGGGTCTCGGGTGAACTGTTAATAAAAATAAAGATTGTGTTGTAACTTAGGTACAGTGTAGTATATAGTATTGTAACACGTATGACTAAGCAGTTGTGATACTGTAAGATAAGCCACATGATACTGTGATAATAATCCACTGTTGCAGAGTACACTGTGCACTCACAGAAGTGAACTCTATGGTTTCCTCTGGTAGCTATAACTCTGGTTTCGTTTAAACTATAGTATGTCAGCTGAGATCACTATTATGTGGACTCAAACAAAGAACGTCTCTTTCTCTGGATTTTCTTACAGTACAGCCAGTTCCAGCAAAACTCATTTAAACAGCATTTCATGACTCAGATTTTCATGCACAAAAAAAGTGCAGATATTTTTAAGGGGTCTTTGAAACATGGATGATCTTCTGTTGTCAATATGTAGATTCACTACTTTTATCGAATATTCCTTGTGTCATTTCAAATGACTGTAACAGTGATCCCAGCTCCTGACAGTCCTCTGGCAGCTCTCGCTGTCGTATAACGCTGTGGCAGGAGTAGGACCCAAATACAGGACTCACGAGCAACAAAGGGATGAACTCAGGGAGGCTGCTTTAATGCTATATCAAAACTCAAATAATACAAACGGGGAAAAGAAAACCTAAAAAGGTAGAAACTGGCAAACTAAGAACCTAGCAGGGTGCGCTGACTTCTGGTGGAGATGGAGCTGGACCACACGATGTGGACACCTCTGGCACAGACAGAGCTAGAGCTCAGGATACTTCTCAGGCACTGACAGTAATGAGGAGTCTGTAGCTGGCTGGATAAGCTTGCCCGAGCTCCCAGCAGATGATGCAGGAGACTAGGTTGGCTCACCTGAGCTCCCAGTGGAGACAGGTAGCTGGGACGGGGGGGGGGGGGGGGGGGGGGGGGGGGGGGGTTAGGGTGTGTCATCTGAGGATGATGAATGATAGCAATAAAATTCACTTTGTCAGTTTTATTCTAGATAACAGCAGCAGTGTAATCCAAAGATCATGCAATAAATTATCCTTTTATGAAGAACACAATGAAAATATAGAATATACAGTATAAAGTAGACCACGAAAACTGACTGGGACAAATCAAAAACACATTTAAAAACATACCTCATAAAGCCTGCATCAGCAGATGAGCTTATCTGACAGCTGGCTTATCCCACTAAGGTAAACTCATTAGCTCAGTGGAGCTACTCTGTGAAGAATTAACCAATGCCTGTTTGCTCTTTGGGAGCACATTTTTAGTGAAGGTGGACAGGTCTCATTTAGATTCTACCATGTGTATTCACATGGTATTATGTGGATTAATTGGTGCCACGATGGGACTCAGGGTTTTGAAGAGAGCTGAACATGAAAGGAAACAGAAAAAACAGATAAGCAAGACTTTGTGCTACTGTGCATTTTTAAATCAAGGCCTTAGAGTCTGCACAAAGAGTGGAATCCAAGATCTTTGAAGTCCAGTGAGACGTTTCTGATGATTTGGAGTCCTATGTCATTTGCTTGTGTTGGTAGTGATTGGTCAGCACTTCCATCTGCTGACAGGATTTATGGAGATGCCAGCAGGATTAGCACCTGCCCATGGTGCCAAAACTCACCTGGCCTCAATCCCATCAAAGACCTATGAGGTATTGTGAAGAGGAAGATGGGAAGCACAAATGCCAAAGGCTGTAATCAATATCAATAACACTCCCACAGTGCCACAAGTTCTTTGCCACACTGCAGGGATAAATGAACTATGCAGTGATCCATGACAGTTTACCTTTTGGAGATCCATGCAAAACAAAACCTAACACACATTTGTGCTTATTTATTTAGCATATAGCAGCATGTTTGTCACAGTGTACAAGGTGGACTCACGCGCTGGACTGCGCTGGATTGATTGACAAGAGAATTTATTAACGTACAATGTCCAAAAAGTGTATATACAAAGGTGAGAGGGGCAGGGCAGGGAAATCCAGGTGAACACTCTCGTCTCTCTCCAAACAATCCAAACACGAATCCACTCGAACACTCGTCACTCAGGGAACACCGGGGAAAACAGTTTAGAAGGTCTGTACACCAAGAAACGCTCATAGATTCCAAACACACAACTACATGGAAAAACACTTGCTGGACGCTCGACTTCTCACAATGATCCAGCAAAGAACAGCCGTTGCTTCCTGGCTGAAATGCCATCCACACTGATGAGGCACAGGTGTTTCCTCCTCTGAGGGCGCGAACCCGTAATGAGTTCCGCCCTGGCGAGAGAAACAGCTGATCAGCGACCAGCTGAACCTCCAGGCCGTGACACTGTTATAGTTTCTGGATTGATTACCCAGTGTTCTGAGTTTTGTGGGTTCATGATTTATTTTGGGTTTATGAAGTGATTCCAGTTCTATAGTGTTTCATCCTTAGAGTATAGTGTTGTTTCTTAGCACTTGTGAGTTCGGTTATCCATGTTCTAATTTTGTCTGAATTTTAATATCTGCATTTTTTTTTTATCATGTCCTGATAACATTAGAGGTGTACTGTCCTGTTCACGTTTCTGTACGCAAAGGTCTGGACTGGGACAAAAAAATAAATCAGCCTCTCCATTTTTTGTACAGCACACTGTGATCAGTCAACACAGTGCAGATGGTCCAGTTCAAAAAACAGGAAGTAAAATAGTTAATCAGATAATCACTTTATTTTCTCTTTAAAAAAGATGCTTTAGAAGGAATAATGCTCCTAATTTTACTACTTGGTGCAGCAGCCGACAGCTAATGTGTTGGTTAATTTGACACATTTTGCTGCATGTCTTTCTAGCTTCTAGTCAGCTTTTCATTGTTTATCCATCTTTATCAACCACTTCTTCAACAGTAAACTGTAATGAAAATAAGGACTGCTGCCAGTGCTGCAGCTTCCAGTCAACCTGGTCCACAGCCCGTGTAATTATATTGAAAAAAAAAGAGTTGTATTGCCCCATCAGCCCTCGCCAGCTCTGCCGGATGATTACCAGTCCATCCGTGTGGATTGTTCTACAGCAAGTCTGCATATTTGTCTCAGTACAGTCTTGAAGTTATTCCACCTTAAGCAACTCTAGCTTTAGGATAACCATTCGAACTACCCGTTACCAGTGGGCAAGTCCAAGTAATGTCCAGGCGACTGGACTTCTTCAAGCTTGTTGACATGAACTTAAAGTCCAGTACCTTCTTTATAAGCTGTTTCATTTTGGTTTTAGCTGATATTTTAGACCCAGTGTGTAGAAACTGTGCAACCCAAATTACATTTTCTCAGGATGAATCAAGTTGACCTGAATCTTAAAAAAAAAATATTAGAAAATACTCAAAGTGTCACGGTTTTGGGTCAGTTTCGACCCAGTATTTTGAGTTTTGGATTGTTAGTTTATTTTTGGATAATTGTCGTGGTTTTGGGCACTATGAGGTTTATTATTATTAGAATTCTATGTTTCTGTTTATTCATGTTTAGGATTTGTTCTCGGTTGTATCTCACATTTAGTTTAGTTCAGGTTCCATGTGTCATTCTGTCTGTCTGTCTCTCAGGTCTGCGTCTCGGTGTAGTGTTCTCGTTTACTGTTTTATTGTGAAGGTTTGCGTCTCATGTGAGTGTGTTCAGTTTTCCCTCTGTCTCGTCTTGTTGATTATTCCCAGCTGTGTCCACCACCTGTGTGTAATTCCCATGTTTCTCTGTGTGTATTTAAGTCGTGTCCTCTGTCATCGTAGTTGCTGGTCCGTCTGCGTTCCCACCATGTTTCATCCGTGTGTTCCCTGCTGTCAATCTGTTTCTGCTCGCTCTCGTTCGTGTTCTGTACTCAGTTTGTTCCCAGTATAGTTTAGTCTTTGTTCGGTTCGCCTTTTGTCCATTTTTATTTTGTGTTTAATAAACCACCATCACACCTTTACAAGTGCCTGCGTTTGGATCCTCCTTTATTTTCCACACGGCTCATCTCACTCGCCGTGACACAAAGTCACACTTTGAAATATACTAATATAAATGATCTCTAATCACTGACATCAGTGACGCATGAACAGTTATGCAACTTCTCTAATCAGAAACATAATCACGTTGGACTTCAGGCTTATGTTACGTGATTGCCCCGTTTGGAAGTGAAACGCACACCAGCACAATCCTGTTTGAATATAAAGTCACAAATACAGAGGGCACTAAGAGCTTTCAGCTGTTTTCAGTATAGATGATCTTCAGTTTGGAATTAAAGATTATTCCCTGTTCAGTCTTGACAGTTCACGTGGAAGAAAGAAAAAGACATGAATGTAGAAAAATACCAAAGGAGGCAGAGCTAGTCATGTATACCTGGAAGGATATTTAACATTTGACTGGTTTATTAAGCTAATTAGACGTTTTAACAGCCCTACAGTGAACGCCACACACAGGACTGCTGCATAGACATGAAAAGTAATTCCAGCGTGACATTAGAATTACAGTAGTGACAACATTGCACACCACAGGTGATAGACCGTAAAATCAATGCTCAGTGTAAGGAGTGTGGGGAAGAATGCCATAAGAGCAGCTTCAGTGTGTCCTGGCATCAGTTTCCCAGGTCTTGAGTTTGACCACCATTCTCCTAAAAGATATCCCCATTTTTGCTGTTTTAATGAGAGTAGTTGTCTAACCTGTAAGTGACTGAAGTCCATATCATTTCATTCACATGGCTCCTGATCAAAATATCCATTGAGTGCTTGTGCTTCATGTGTGGAACATTGTCATCTTGCAATGAACTGCTTCCATGAAGATCCTTTTATTGTGGCGGGGTATTTATGAGGGACGCATTTTACAGTGGAGGGACAAAGAAACTCAGGAGCCAGTAAGAGATGTGAAAATCAAGAGAGGAAATAAGGCAACGATGGGGTTTTGGAGAAAAACAGACTAAATACACTGTGGCTTTGAGTACTTTCTGTCACATTCACACTACAGTAGGTGCCTTTTGGGTTTCTGTATATTGTCCTAGGACATTTCTGTATTATTGTGAGGGCTTTACCTTACAGTATAAAGCACCTTTAAGCAACTGTGTTGCAGAATAGAACTGAATTTACTGAAAATCGATGATCAATCAAGCCACCAACATTCTGTTTGGTGCTTTGTTGATGGTGAGCGGTAGTTGCCCTCGATAAATGTTTAATAAGGACAACGCAACAATATGAGGTAAAACAAAAGGCAGTTAACTCCTGCTCATGTAGACATCTAGATACTCAACCAAGGCCTCATCAGGTAGGCTATTCTGACAAATTCAACCAAACTGACATAGACAAAAACATTTCCTAATGATATTTGTTCTATTTAGCTTTGTGAGTGCATGTTGTTGGTTTCTTTAGCTGTCATTTCCCCATTTTTTAATTTTTTTCCCAGTTTTTCCCCAGTAAAGATGATTATTTGTAACATTATCACTGTAACATACATTATCAGTGAAGACAAATATTCTCTGCATCTTTCCAAATGTCCTCTTTGTGGTAACAGAGTTTTGGGTGACAACACGTTTCCTTCAAATCCTTCTGTGGGAATCTATTTTGCTTGGAGGACGGTTGGCTTTGTCTGGGGTGTCCTATCAGATTTTAGGGCTGGGCCTTGTCTTTCCACACCTCTGTATCACACATAAAAGTATTTCAGGTCAGGGCACCTCTTTCAAATAAGTCAAAGGATTTGTCACAGCTAAAAGAAAGGTGAGTTGTTCATTATTTATAACAAAAAACCGGCAAAAATAATGCTGATACTCATCAACCATCCTGAAATGTGAGTGGTTAAATCATAACTAAAATATCTAGTGTATCTTGGAACTGGTTGGCAGTTTTTTCACAGCAGTTTTACTTTTTCATTATTCAAGTTTTACTTAAGTAGTGGAAAAAACCAAATGATTTTATGCTTCCACCAGTACCAACCACGCAGTTTGTGGGTAAGTCAGAGGCGCAACAATTATTCATTACTAACTAAATAAGGACTATTTATCAAATATCTGCTGAACTAGAAAGCTGCGTCCCTTCTACTGATTAAGAGTCGAACAGGTTTTTTATAGTTATCTATAAATGTTCTAAGTTCGTGGGACTGAGTTAATGGTGAAACAAACACGTGTGGGAAGAAGCCTTTCGCTCCTCTGATGCTCGTATTTCTTCTATTTGCCTCAGTTTGTTGACCATATACATTATAACACGACTGTCACACACACACACACACACACAGACCTCCAGCCCGACTGGTACAAACCTCTTCCCAACTAGAATAAACCTGTTTGTGGCAGCCGCGCGTTTCGTGGGCTTGTAGCGCGCGCCAGGATTTGCAGCGATGTGTGGTAAAAAGCGCGTGTGTCACATGCGGGAAGCTTTATGTGAGAGTACGCGCAGGTCTACCATTTGAAAGCCCTTCATGTGAAGCGCTGTTGCTGACTTGCTAGATCTGGGGTGTTAAACCGATAAACACTGACCGTGGGCTCGTGTGTCGTGGGGATTTATTTATGGCTGTGGATCTCAAATGCACCCTCCAACGGACCTCATCCACTGGGAACAATTAGCTCAGTCTACAGCGCTGTTTTTCACGGTACCGGGCGCGGCGCCGGTCTGCACGCACTACACGACGTTCCGTGTCGTCAGTTATGTTGCACGAGGAACCTTGCGCGTTCACGAAGTCCAGACCTGCGCGCCCGCGTTTGAATACCGGCTTGAGCCGGTAAAGAGCTGCCAAAGCAGGCAGGAAATCATCCGCTGAAGACAAAAGATGCAGCTCCCTGAGACCGGACGCCTTTGTGTCTAAGCCGCTTTCATTCTTCACATATTGTTTAAAATACGTAGATATTACAGTCTGAGACAGGTTCTGTCCAGATAACCGCACAGATCCATTATAATGATCATGAGATAGGAGAACTTTGCTCCATCGCACGGCTGTCTTCCCTCACTGCTCTGGAGGTAAGTTAAGTCCGGCGGTAGGATGCTGTCGAGCCTCGGGTGCTGAGAGGTGCGGTACAGCGGTAGCGCCTGATGTTAACATTTTCTAAGGTTTATTATCTGAACTATACTTTACTGACGTATTTATTATTTTATCAAAGGCGCACAGAAATCACGTCAAGACTCAAATGAAGCGACGTTTTTAGAAACATTTCACAGTTAATAGCAGCAGGAGTCAAGAAATAACTTCTGCGCTGTTTTAGTGGGTAAGAAAGCCCACGGACGCGATATATTGACATCATCCTTCCTCTGCACTGCGGATATGTCTAACACAGGCAGCGCTAACGCATACCGCGTGTCTTTGTCATACTCACCGCGGGAGTGTGTAACATTTTACTTTTAAAGTTGGCAGCGGCAGCTTTCATTATTCCACTGTCCATATTTAGTGTGTCTAATAATCTGTACACTAATACTCGTTTAAGGACCATCCTGTCATTCTCGGTGTTCTGATCATTTTATTAATGATTCAAAGATGGTGAGAAATTCTGATCACATGCTCCCACAGTGCTACCATCATCACAATACTTTATTAAGTATCCCTAAGGAAATGATGCGGGTTACAGTTGCTCCAACACAGTAACAGGTTAAACTGTTTAAACAAACAATATGTTACATTGTTGTGAGTTTCCAACAGATCTGTGATGCATATGTGCCTCAGTGTTGTACTGAACTTAGTAGTGTTGAACCAGAATGATTTTCTAAGCTGCCATTTCTGTTTTTAGGACATCAAGTGTGACTTTTTTCTTTTTAAATCTGACGTTACAGAAAAAATAATAATGCCTGAAAATCAATGTTGCTACCGATCATTGATCTGAGGGCCCAAATAATAATCAACCACTTGTTTGAATGTAGTTTATAGAACTTTTTAGTTTTGTTCTCCATAAAAACCAGTGGCGTTACGTAGATATACTGGAAAGGGTTCAAATATAAAGAATCATAATTCATTTTAGCTTTGCATATTTCAGGCTGTGGGAAAGAATATTAATAAATAATATCTTTACATCAGTTTTGGGAAAGGTGGATTTTCAGGCTCATCTAAGGGTTAATTTCATGACTGAGAATGGTATTACAAGTGTAGTTGTTCTCAAACCTGGAAAGCTTCGTGTTTTTAAGGAAAAGTTGACTTTACTTTAAATCAAAGTTTTTTGCTTGAAGATTTTCAGGTTAAAGAATAAATGCAGATAGTTTCTGCATCGAGTAGTGTAGACTTGAGCTGCAATTTTCATGCTGGGACTTAAATATATTCACACTGTTAAACAGACCAAACATTGTTAAATTGGCAGTTAATTAGAGATAACTATATTTTTAATACCCGTGAACCAAAATATCTGTAGTTGCATAAGAAAATGGTGTATTAAATTTGTGACATTAAAAATCAGTCTTATTAGTTAAAAATGTTTATTTTAACTTTTTAACTTGTGATTTCAGTGTGAGTTTGTTAGATGTGCATCAGAGTTGCACAAAGCAGATGAGGGACTTAACTTTCAACTTGTGCAGACAAAATACTGCCTGAAAACACTCCTGGTTTGATTTTTAAGTGTGCAAAGAATGGTGTCAACATTAAAGACATGCATCGCACAGGCTGCTCTAAACTCAGCCCACTCGAGTCTTACCCTGGCTTTTACAGTAAAGAGCCAATTTAAAAATAAGTGACCACCTTAGTTTGTCTTCTTAGCCATAAACAATGCAAAAGCAGAGATTCAGCATTTTTACAAAATTGTAGTTTAATATTTAAATTTCTTTATTCCAGTGAAATCAAGCGGGTACAGTAAGATTGGTTGGATTTGTGTGTAGTGAGTAATTAAACTTGTTATCTCTTATTCTCTTTGTGTAGTACATCTGACAAAGGAAGTGGTTTGAGCCATCTGAGGTATATGGAGGGGGGGGTATGTTAAATGGACTAGTTGTCATATAGTGCTTTAATATTTACTTTACGGTCAAAGTATTGGTTCTTCTTTATCAACCAGTGCTATTTCTGTTAAATGTGCCTGACTTGGTGCTCAGAAGCAGCAAAGGGCTGTTTTTATTTAAAACATCTCTGCTTCTGCTGAAGTTCTGCAGCTGCCAAATGGCCCAAAATCAGCAAATTCACCTTTGACCTCTAATTATAACTGTTTTTTTCCATCTCGTCCTGCAGGTGACTTGGTTTAACAATGAAGATACCCAATGTCCAAAGTTGTCTGGGTCCAAACATTTACCCAGAGGTGCCCGATGGTGGTTGGGGCTGGGTTGTGGCTCTGGCTTTTTTCCTAGTGGAGGTCTGCACCTATGGGGTCATCAAGAGCCTGGGTGTCTTCCTCCAGGATCTGATGGAAGAGTTTGGGGAGAGCAACAGCCGTGTGTCGTGGGTCATTTCCATCTGTGTCTTCGTTTTCGCCTTCTCTGGTCAGTCTCTTCTCCTGCACTCTTTAAGTTTTTAAGAGACTTTGCAGAAAAATTGAATGTAAGACAAAGCCAGGAGGTAATGTCAGGACCCATTTCCTAACCTTCCTATTTCTTAAACCTTTACAAAGCGTGGCAGGGCACACCCTGGCCAGTCTGTTGCAGAACTAACGAATGCTTTAATACTATTATACAAATAATATCCAGATAGATCGGAAAAATGGCCCTTGTGTTGTTCAGATTATAGATGAAGGAGATATGGACTCAGGGCTGGACTGGCCATCGGGCATTTGCCCGGTGGGCCGCTCTTGATTTTTTGTTTTTATGGGCAGATGGGGTTTTATTTCTTTTTCTCTTTTTTACGATATAAATGAACGGTGGTGGATTGGCCAGTTGGTCATGATCGACTCTGGGCTGGACCAATTACAGCTGAGGAGGTCGAAAAATGATAGGTTTCTGTGCATTTTTTTAATAAGTGCATTAAATTAAAATCTGTTTTGTTAGTTAAGCATCTTCAGGCAGAGGGTGGGGAGTGGTTCCCTATTTTTTTCTTTTCTTTTTTTGCTGGGAGTTGGCAACCCGACAGGTATACGTAATTATAAATTAGGTTGTTTTATATTTTTGCTAAGTACTGTTTAGAATACCAGAATAGGGAGGATGGTGAGGTTTAAGTTTATTATAGAGGCTTTATGGCTTTCCCTATAATACCACGGTGGGTCATTAGTCAAAATGCCCGGGCTGATTTTTGTCTCAGTCCAGCCCTGTATGGACTCCATATCAGGAAGGATCAATTCTTGGCCCCCTCCTGGTATTAGACTTTGCCTATGATGCGTATCACAATACATAGCAATACATTGCTGTTCTGATTTTCATCCTTAGCTCCTCTGTCGACAATGCTGAGCAACCGCTTTGGCTATCGACCTGTGGTCATGACGGGAGGCTTCCTTATTAGCCTGGGAACTATCACCTCTGCCTTCACCAGCTCCGTCACTGAGATGTACATTACCACTGGGATTGTAGCAGGTACTAAAAAGACACAAGCTTTTCCACACCTCTGTGTGTCTGTTTTTGTCACCTTGGTTTGCTGTTTACAGCTTTACTTTTGCAGATGTGTTTGTCTTATTTAACACCCTGTGAATTCTTTGACTTGATCTAAAGGGACTCCTAGCAGTGTGAGCAACAAAATCTGCTACAATGTATTTCTTCCACAACTGTCCAATGAGTGAGAGGTGAACGGCCTCTCCCAAACACCATCCAGTCAGGTCTACTCTGATGTCTTAGCTGTCCAGAACTGACAGAACAGAGCAGAACAGGAAAGTAAAATAGTTCCCAAACCACAAATTTTACTTTGGGATCAGGTGTAATAAAACTGAAGCAGCTGAAGACAGAGCAGTAAATTGACTTAACCAAAGTGAAAGATTGAATGACGACCCAGTTGGTGGAGTGAAATGTCATCAAGGCACATTAACTTGCTTTTTTCTTGGACAGAAAGCACTGCTAGCTCTCCCACCCTAATGACCATGTCGGCCTGTGAAGTGGACTACAGCTAACTCGGCAACTCCCTCTCTCTCCCCCGTCTCTCTTTTTTTGTCTTTACATGCCTTTTGTCTTTCAGCAGCAGCTGTAGCAAACCCGAGTCATCACAAGCAGCCTACCATCTTTGACAAAGGAGTGACCTGACACCTTGAATCTTTGACCCACCCCCCTAGCAGTGTTCTACCATGCGGACCAGTGGCTGTCATGTCCCTTTTTTCTCTTCTCCTTTTTTTACAGGCCTTGGCTACTGCCTCAGCTTCCTCCCCACTATCACCATCCTAGCCCAGTACTTTTCTGGACGGCGAGCGCTCGTCACCTCGATGGCTTCTTCAGGAGAATCTGTTGCTATGTTTGTATTTGCCCCAGGTAAGTGATAAAAGAGCATTTACATCAGAAATGGCTTGTGACCTATAATCTGATTGTTCTTCTCCTCGTACCTCCCATTTTCCCACAGCTTTCACTACACTCAAGGAACATATTGGCTGGCGCTCCTGTCTAGTTATTCTAGGTATAATTCAAGCATCTGTGATTGGCTGTGGGGTTCTCCTTCGTCCAATCGTCATCGAGGAAGAACCTTTAAAGAAAAATGATGACGAGACGCTCTCCGTGAAAGAGATGCAGGCTGTTTACGAGCTGGAAAATGAACAAACCAGAACCTCCATCAGTTCGGACATCTCCCAAGGTTCACAGGACTCTGGTGTCACCTCCCTGTCTGCCTCAAATGTAGACCTGAGAAATGCAGAAGGAGAAACCAAAGCTCTGATGGAGTGGAAGGACAAAGTGCCGGATCAAGTCAGTGAGGACAAGGGGGAACTGGCAGAGCTAGATGGGGGCCCTGTAAGTTCCACAGGTTCCAAACTTCTGGACTTCTCTGTCCTTAAAGACCCTGGCTTCATCTGTTACTCCCTTTTTGGTCTATTCGCCACTCTTGGCTTCTTTGCGCCACAGCTCTACATCATTGAACTGAGCAAAAGCAGGGGTGTGGAGTCCACCATGGCCTCCTATATGCTGTCTGTGATGGCTGTGGCTGACATCTTCGGACGCTTGTTGATCGGAGTGGTGCTAAACAAAGTCCGATTCAGAAAGACCTTGGTGTTGTTGGGGTGTGTGGTTCTGATGAGCTTGGTTCTGGTGGCCTTCACTATCGTGTGGGAGTTCTGGGGTTTGGCAATCTGCTCCGGCTTCTTTGGCTTCCTCATGGGCACTGTGGGCTCCACGCACATTCCCATGCTGGCTGAAGAAGATGTCGTGGGCATCGAGAAGATGCCGTCATCTGTGGGAGTGTATGTTTTCATTCAGAGCTTTGCTGGACTTGCTGGACCACCGCTGGGAGGTATGAGCGCCTACTTCTTCGGTTTGATTTAACACATCTCTGGGTATAAAGTCTTAACAGCTGTCTCTTTTTTTCCCCAGGTATGCTGGTGGACATCACTGACAACTATGGTGCTGCTTTCTACTCCTGTGCAGCAGGCACAGGTCTTAGTGCCGTCTGTCTGGCTCTGGTTGGCCCTGCCAAGTCTAGAACGTGCCAAAGAGTGAGCAGAGTCCAAGAGAATGCAGAAGAGGTGAAAATATCTCAGAATAGTGACCAATCCGACTTTTTGGAGGTGGACTTGGCCCCAGAAGACAGTCCGGTTGGACAGGGTGAGGATCAGGACAGCTGCGTTATTTGAGCCCACCCACAGCATAGCATCACAATGGACAGAAGTGTCAACCAAACAAGTGCAGATGTACTGCAGGAGGCGTCATTGCCACAAACACCAGTGACGGCTGGAAAATCTCAGGTGTCGCATTTCCACTTTTCAGCAAACTTGAAATTCACTTCTTCCAGTGAAGAAAACAATCTTATATGAGACCAATGAAACATCCGTGAGCACATGTCCACATTTTTCTGTCTGTTTAGGGTAAAACCTTTCTTTCGCAATGTGTGAATTGTATAGAGAACTGCTATCATGATGTAACTCCGGGTTTAGCTTCTGTTCTGTGAGCTTTAGAAAAGAGCACATCGACTCTTAACACTTCAAGAAACCTTCATGTTCATCACTTTGTGAATATAGTAAAAACGACAGGTTCCATTTGGTAAAACCAGCCTGGGTACATCTTTATAGCTGTGTCCCAAAACCTATGTCGCATCCTTCGGAGGCCGCATTTGAAGGCTGATTATGTCACAGCGACGTGACGAAGGCTGTCCAAATGCAGCCGAGAATGGGTCCTTCATTTCCCCGGATTTGAAGGGTGTGTCCTTCATGCCCCAACCTATCCCAGAATTCATAGCGCGGCCAATTCCAGTTTTCAACAATGGCAGCCGCTACTAAGTTTTAATATTACTCTTAGTACTCTTTCTGGGTAATAACGGTAATATTACTCTTATTATTCTTTCTGGGTCACAAAATAAACATTTAACATATTTTCAGGCAAGAAAGCAGCCTTGTAAACTTCAAATATCAGTTTGGTTTATCAAGACACCACACATTTGCAAAAGCGCTCTGACGTTTTCAGAGATGTCTGTTACCCACTAGCTCGATAGCTGACTGGGAGGTCAAGGGTCACTAGAGCCGGCGAGAACACCGGACTCCCGGCACATCGTTTTCAAACACCCCGCCGTCTTTTGCTACTCAGGTTAAACATGTTATATAAGTCACTTAGATAACTTGAAATTTTATTGTTTGGCTTTGTGTTTTGTTTGTTCCTGAGTAAATCGGTTTGGCTGAGATTAAAGTTATAGTTTTCACACAGCTGAATAAACGTCAAGCAGACAACTGATCAAACAGAAGTGTGAGACAGTCGAGCGTTTACTCCAGTGTCTTGTTATATCTTAGATAGCAAGGAGTTTATTAAACTCCACCGACACAGCGGTGACGCAAAACTAAAGGCTAGACTGTCCAATTTCACAGCCTCACACTTCCGGCCTTCTCAGTCTTCTCAGTCTTTGGAGGACCCGGCCCACGTAGACCGTAAAGGACGGGTCCTTTGAAGGATGCAGCCTAGGAATTGGGACACAGCTTATACCATTGGTTTTGTCTGTGTTTCGAAACCTCACTAGATTAGCTTACATTTAATAATTACTACTTAAAAATGTTTCCAAGCCACATGACCAGTGGTTGTTCCAAAGCATGCCTAGAAGTGTTTGGAACCAGACCAAACGTTCTCCTTCTTACTTGAGATTGTATTAAGGCCCAGTACATCCGCCGCAGTGGTCGCTTCACTCGCCGCCACAGCCTTGTCTCACAGTCAGTTGTATTTCAAAACCAAAAGCCAAGACTTCATCAAGTTTTTTATTGCAAAGTTTTTTTCCACACTTGTTTTTTTTCTACCTGCTCCAACATCTCAGCTTCTGTACTGGAATATGATTCAAATGGCGGTACAGAGCGACCCGATCCCAGCTGCAGCAGGCGCAGTGCAATGCACAAAGTTACAAAGAGCAAGAGGTGCACGGCTGGCCAAAGTGCTGCAAAGATTCTGTCACGTGACACGTGATGTCATAAGTGGTGCGTGACACAGCGAGGATAATGGGGGCATTTGTTTCTGCTAACGTTGGCTCGATGTGCCTGTCTCAGGAAAGGAGCTGCGTTGTCAACTTTCCCATGTTCACACAAACTGTTCTCACGATCATTCCTGCCGAGCACAGGTTTTTGGACCCATTCTTGATGCCCACATGATAGGGTCACTTCAGAAAAGTTGGAACTTGCTCCTCGTGGCTTTAAACATCACTGATGTGTCTGTACGAAGGACGATTTCCACTGCTGCTAAAGTGGACCAGAAATGCAGTTCTGCAGTCTCAACACAACATTCATTTAACTTATTTTTAATTGACTGCTCCCTCACATGATGTTATCCATAGCAACACTGCAAGTACAGCTGCAGTGTTCCCTGATAGGTTGGCTGAACTGAAGCACCAGCTGGTCTGTGCATCTGGAGCCTTGAATGATGGAAAAACTGCAGATTGTGGGATTAAGTTATGATGAGCATCAGCACCACTTCACATCCCTAATTGTGCTTTGTGTAAACGTGTTGTCCTTATATTATCATGATATGATCCTATTGATGTACTGTAGAATTACCTTGTACACATGAGGCCAGTGGTGATGCAGCAGAAGTGAAGGTTTACAGTGTTTTTTGTTTGTTTTTGGCCAGTGTCACGGTTGATGAAATGCAAAGTGCACAGTGTCTAATGGTCGTCTATGTATGCAAAGCTGACAGATTTGATTGGAGAGAGAGACGTTCGTTGAAGCGCCTCTTCCTTCCTTCTGCAGGCTCACATTGTCTGTACACCCATCACAGCCTGACTTGAATACTTTAATCACTGTATCCTTTTTATTTAAAGCGTTTTGGATGTTGATTGAATCTATTTTTTACCTTTCTTCTGTTTAGGTCTTTTTTTAAAATCTGAGTACAAAGCAGGGTCCTGCCTATTCTGTGCTGTATCGCTCTCATGATATATTTTCCAAATAAAACCCTGAAACATCTATTCAATTCAATTCAATTCAATTTTATTTATATAGCGCCAAATCACAACAAATGTCGCCTCAAGGCGCTTCATAGATACAGAGAAAAGCCCAACAATCATATGACCCCCTATGAGCAAGCACTTTGGCGACAGTGGGAAGGAAAAACTCCCTTTTAACAGGAAGAAACCTCCGGCAGAACCAGGCTCAGGGAGGGGCGGCCATCTGCTGCGACCGGTTGGGGTGAGAGAAGAAAGACAGGATAAAAGACATGCTGTGGAAGAGAGACAGAGATTAATAACAGATATGATTCAATACAGAGAGGTCTGTTAACACATAGTGAGTGAGAAAGGTGACTGGAAAGGAAAAACTCAATGCATCATGGGAATCCCCCGGCAGCCTACATCTATTGCAGCATAACTAAGGGAGGATTCAGGGTCACCTGGTCCAGCCCTAACTATATGCTTTAGCAAAAAGGAAAGTTTTAAGCCTAATCTTAAAAGTAGAGATAGTGTCTGTCTCCCGAATCCAAACTGGAAGCTGGTTCCACAGAAGAGGGGCCTGAAAACTGAAGGCTCTCCCTCCCATTCTACTTTTAAATACTCTAGGAACAACAAGTAGGCCTGCAGAGTGGGAGCGAAGTGCTCTAATAGGGTAATATGGTACTACAAGGTCATTAAGATAAGATGGGGCCTGATTATTTAAGACCTTGTATGTGAGGAGCAGGAGTTTGAATTCAATTCTGGATTTAACAGGAAGCCAATGAAGGGAAGCCAAAACAGGAGAAATATGCTCTCTCTTTCTAGTCCCTGTCAGTACTCTTGCTGCAGCATTTTGGATTAACTGAAGGCTTTTCAGTGAGTTTTTTGGACATCCTGATAATAATGAATTGCAGTAGTCCAGCCTGGAAGTAATAAATGCATGAACTAGTTTTTCAGCATCACTCTGAGACAGGATATTTCTAATTTTAGAGATGTTGCGCAAATGGAAGAACGCAGTCTTACATATTTGTTTAATATGTGCGTTGAAGGACATATCCTGGTCAAAAATGACTCCAAGGTTCCTCACAGTGTTACTGGAGGCCAAGGTAATGCCATCCAGAGTAAGAATCTGGTTAGATACCATATTTCTAAGCTTTTCAGCGCCGAGTACAATGACCTCAGTTTTATCTGAGTTAAGAAGCAGAAAGTTAGTGGCCATCCAAGTCTTTATGTCTTTAAGACATTCCTGCAGTTTAACTAATTGGTGTGTGTTATCTGGCTTTATGGACAGATAGAGCTGGGTGTCATCTGCATAGCAGTGAAAATGTATGCTATGTTTTCTAATGATGCTGCCTAGGGGAAGCATGTATAATGTAAACAGAATTGGTCCTAGCACTGAACCCTGTGGAACTCCATAATTAACCTCAGTGTGTGAAGAGGACTCTCCATTTACATGCACAAATTGGAGTCTATTAGATAGATATGATACAAACCACTGCAGTGCAATACCTGTAATACCTACAGCATGTTCTAATCGCTCTAACAGGATATTATGGTCAACAGTATCGAATGCTGCACTAAGGTCAAGAAGGACAAGCACAGAGATGAGTCCACTGTCAGAGGCCATAAGAAGATCATTTGTAACCTTCACTAAAGCTGTTTCTGTGCTGTGATGAACTCTGAAACCTGACTGAAACTCTTCAAATAAACCATTCCTCTGCAGATGATCTGTTAGCTGTTTGACAACTACTCTTTCAAGGATTTTTGATATGAAAGGAAGGTTGGAGATTGGCCTATAATTAGCTAAGACTGCTGGGTCTAGAGATGGCTTTTTGAGTAAAGGTTTAACTGCAGCCACCTTGAAGGCCTGTGGTACATAGCCGATGTGTGTGTAGGGTTTGCATTTTTTAAATAATTATATGTTAATCATCTTTTCATTGATCAAAAAGAACAATTAACAGAAACTGATAGTTGTGATCATAACACACAGCAAAATCAATTACACGTCATTTCCAGGTTAATATTTTCTTCCTCATTTCTCCAGTAGCATCTTCATCAGCTGCCTCGTTTTTGGCCACTTCCTCATCAGAGAAGTTCATACTCCTGATAAAGTCCATAAATATCTCCATGTACATTTAAGAGTGTGTTTGCTCACCCTTCTAAACAGAAGTAATGTTTCTAATGGTGAGTTGGAGATAAGTTTAGATTTGCGTCTTATTTTTTTTAATTTTTTTTGCCTGTCCCGTTTGGCTCTTTTGTCATCAGAATTATTGTCTAAAGGCGAAGAAAGATGCCCAATGGATTTACTTTACCAAATTGACCATCCCAGCCTTGCCGTAATGGTCCATTTGATTCACCTTTTCTTTTCTTTTATTGTTTATTTCATTTTCACTTGCTGAATATGGGACAGACTTGACTGGGGGAAAGAAAGGGGAGAAAGAAAGAGGGAAAGAAAAACAGCTGAGAAGAGGGACGGGGGAGAAGGGCAAAAAACAAAAACCAACAGAATAAGCAGACAAAAAATAAATAAATAAATAAATATATCAATCACCTGGATGACCTGTTGAGAAAGAAAAAAGAAAACAAGCAGAAGAAAATGAGAGTAATAGAATAAACAACATCACGATGATAAATGTGAATATGACAGTAAACACTAAATATTAAACATTATTGTGCAGCACGTAAGATCGACAGCACACAGTGTGCTTTGAGGTAGGAGCCAAAAAGGGTGTAGTTTGTGTGTGTGAGCACCCGTGTGTACACCTGTGAGCATGGACGTGCTTGTTTTTAAAAGGTTCCTTCATGTAATGATCTGCTAGAGGGTGTGGGGGGCCACAGCCCTGTCCTCCAGGGCATGAAGCAGGTATGGAGGAGATCAAAACTCCAGACATCCAGAGGGCCCCAGAACACAAGAGACCAAGGAAGACCAACAGAGGGGCAGCCGCGCCACTGTCCCAGAAAGAGCTGAGGAGAATCCCAGATGAGGGGTCGCTCAGCAGCCGCGGAGCAGAAGCCAGGGGGGGTTGCAGTGATGTGCCCGTGAGCTCCGCCGGCAGCCAGCTGCGCCTGAGTGACCGAGCCCCAGGCCGAGATGCCGGGAGCACCCCACCTCCGGCCCAAGCGAGCCCCAGGCTCCAGGCACTGATAAGCAGCCGCCAAGGAGTGAGCCGGTGGGTACCTGGACGCCCATCCCCGGACACAAAGAACCACCAACGCACTGATGTCTGAGGGAGTCCGCCCCCGGCAGGGGAAGTGGTGGGGGGAGATAGGCCTCCAAACATTGGAGGGCCTGAGATGTCCCTAACCTGACATATACACACAGACATACAGGCACACACAGATACAAACATCCATTCCCACCCTCATGCTCTCATATGCACTTACTCCACACTCAACCAACGTGGAGACAGACATAGAGAGACACTGTACACACAATCACACTCCCCAAGCGTACTCTAAGAACCGGGTCTAGGTACCCTTGCCCCTGGAGGGGGAACTGCACCCAGACCCAGGTGGTGTTACCCTTTTCCCTGCGGTGGGGAGAAGCAGACCGCCCCAACTCCGCAGCAGCAGGGAGGCCCCACATTCCAGACCCCAGTCGGATGGCCAACTCCTCCTCCCGGCCCCCCGCTCCAGCAGGTCGCAGAGAACGGGGGTGTGAGAAGACTCCAAACCTCCCTCCACCCGCTCATTGTAGTGTTGATGCATGTGTGTTCTAAGGTGCATTTAAAACCCAGCAGGGCATGGAGCTACCTGCCAGAGAGCAGCAGGTAAGTGCATAGCCCCTCCTGATAGCCCTCAATGTCTACGTGTATTTAAAATTGAGAGGTGGGCAACGACGCCAGGGGTGAGGTGTACACCCTGATGGTAATTTGGAATCCGTGTAGCGTGCCCACCCCCAAGATCCTATATGTATGTGTAATGAGAGTGTGAGTAATGTGAATGTCTAAGTTGTGGGATAAAATTGAGGCAGAGGCAGCCAGAAGGGGACAAGGGGGGGGGGGGCTCCTCTGCACCCTTGTGACACACCCCTACTCCAAGGCCCTGCATGTGTGGGTGGTTGTGGTGGAGCGGGAAGAGGGAGGCAGCTGGAGATGGGGAGGGAAGGAAGGGAGGGGCCAGCTCCCCCGCTTACCCGAGTAGGCACCCCCATACTCCGCGATCCGCCAGGGAAAGGGGGCCCAGGCCCATTCGAACCGGGGCCCAGTGTAGCGGCGCCGCCCGGCCCCCCGGGACAGTCCAAAACTGCACCCACCCCATCATCCACTCATCTTCCAGACTACACAAGACAATAGACGCCCAGGCTGAGATCTTCCTCCACCTCTCCTATATCTCCCCCTCCTACAGAGTCAGTTCCTGAAGAGAGGAAAGCTCCTGCAAGATGTGACAACCTCCCCCACCAGTTGAAGAGCCTCTCAGGTGGCTCGATGCACCGGCGGCACCCTGCGCTAGGGCCCCCATACACCCACCCGCCCACAACCCCGGCAACACACCAACCAGGACCCAAGCCCCCGAGGCCCGGCCAGGGCCCCAGCCCAGAGCCGGAGCGCCCCCAGAACCTCACGCCCGTCCCGGACCTACCCAGCGGCAGCCAGGCTACCAGGTCAGTATCCCCCGTCCGTCAGCACAGACCCTCCCCTAGCCCCGCTGCACGCACCCACGAGGAAACCGTCACCTAAGAGCCAACAGAGCCCCTAATTGGCCATGACCGCTACCCCGGGTTGAGCCCCCCAAGGAAGATGCTCCTGGGGAACCTCCCGACGCCCTAAGCTTGTCCCTACCCCCACACCAATCACAACAGTGAAGGCGGGACCAAACTATGACCCCCCACTAGATGATGGAGCTGATTAAAGGAGCCCAGAGCAATTGATCTGATGTGGTGGCAGAGGCTGTATCAAGACTAATGTAATCTAATAGATAATTTCTATATTGGTTAGAATTAAGATTATTTTTATTTTTCCAGTTCATGAGGACTGTTTTCTTGGCTATGCATAGGGCAGTGAAAACCATATGGGCTATATTCTTATCTGTAGTGACATTATCTAAGATGCCCAACAAACACACTAAAGGGGAAGTTGGAATGTTACATTTCAGACACTTTGATAAGTCTTCACATATCTCGCGCCAAAACTTCAGAACTGGTGGACAGAACCAAAGAGCGTGGATATAATTGTCCGGTGAGTTGGTTTGGCAGTGTGAGCAGTTGTTGGTAGAAGTAAAGCCCATCTTGAACATCCGATGGCCTGTATAGTGCACTCTATGTAGTATTTTGTATTGAATTAATTGAAGACTGGGATTTCTAATTAGATGAAAGGTTTTTAAGCAAATCTGAGACCAGAAGTTTTGGTCTAAGTTAACTGATAAATCCGCTTCCCATTTTGCAATAGGAAGTGATATTGATTCATCTGTTTTAGAAAGAATTCTGTATATTTTGGATAGTAATTTGGGGGTTTTAAGAGTAAGAAATTGAACCACACTTGGTGGTGTTTGTAGTTCAACTTGACCCGGTTTGAATTTCTTTTTTATTATGGATTTAATTTGTTGATATTCTAAAAATCTTTTCTTGTTGATCCCATATTGTGTAACTAGTCTGTCAAATGAAATAAATTCTGTTCCTTCTAATATATGTTCTAAGTATTTGATTCCTTTAACACTCCAATCCGGAAAGTTTATCATATTATTATTTTGTAATATGTCAGGGTTGTTCCAGATAGGTGTACGTTTGCATGGGAGTAATGAAGACTCTGTCAACTTCAGAAACTCCCACCATGCTGTCAGAGAAGAGCTGATGTTGACGCTTTTGAAGCATTCATGCCGTTGGATGTTTGAGCTGATAAATGGTAGATCTGAAATCTCTAGATTATTGCAAAGTGCTTGTTCTACATCTAGCCAAGGTTCATCTAAGAGGGTATGTTTTAGCCATCCTGAGATAAATTGAAGCCTGTTGGCTAAGAAGTAGTGCTGAAAGTTAGGTTGTTCTAATCCTCCTTTATCCTTGGTCTTTTGTAGTGTTTTTAAGCTTATACGTGGGGGTTTATCTTTCCAAAGGAATTTGGACATACATGAATCTAGAGATCTGAACCAATCTTGTGGCGGTTTAGTTGGGATCATCGAGAATAAATATTTTATTTTTGGTAAGACCATCATTTTTATAGCGGCAACCCTTCCCATGAGTGATATGGGTAGACATTTTCACCTAGCCAGATCACCTTCTACTTTCTTTAAAAGTGGGATATGGTTTAATTTAGTTAGATCTGCAAGCTTGGGAGAAACATTAATACCTAAATATTTTATATTTCCCGATTGCAGTGGAGTAGAAGAAGAATTATGGAAGGAACAATTAATCGGAAGGACTGTAGATTTTGACCAGTTAATTGAGTAATCTGATATTCTTGCAAAAGAGTTTATCAATTCAATCACCCCAGAGATATTGGTTTGTGAATTTTGGAGAAAGAGTAACACATCATCCGCATAGAGGCTGATTTTATGTTCCACGTTCTTGCATTTTATGCCCTTAATTGCTGAATTCTGTCTAATTGCTGCTGCTAGTGGTTCGATAAAAATTGCAAACAGTGAAGGGGAGAGTGGGCATTGAGATTTGCGTCTTAGCTCTGCTCACCCGTGGTCCCTGGTGTGTATTTAAGCCTGTTTTATTCCATCACTTGTTGCGATCCCTCAGTGTTGTGTGTCCTGTTTGATCAGTTCCTTATGCTCTAGTACCTCCTTAGTTTACACTTTGTGTACTTTGGCAAGCTCAGCAATAAGCTGTGAGTTTAATTCTGTTCTACATTTAGTAGATTTCCTGAGGCGTCAGATTTCAGCTATGGCTACAGTTCTGTCTCCCAAACACACTGAAGCTAAACAGTGCACACCAAAACCACTTACCAACAAACAACTTGTGTCATTGTTGGAAATGTGCTTCTACTGTTGCGCTGCACCATCCATCAGAAGGAGGAATGCTGGCTATAGGATCATCTACCCATGAAGATAAGTGTTGTTCTTCTTGCATGATTGGTGTTACTAACCCAGGAAACACAACCTGAAAACCCTGTGGCTATGTCATGATGGACTTCACTGAACTTAACGCGTCTGAGTTTCCCTGATGGTCAGAGATGCCACCGTCTCCCACCACCTGTGTGATGTAAAACCCGGTGATTGGGGCTAAACAGCTCAGGAGGAAGCACTGTCAAACGCTGGCAGCGACCCTCCTAAGGGCTACTCCTCATGAATACCACGGTCAAAATTGGTGAGATGGCCAACTGGATCCATGGCAGCTCCTGCAGGAGAATCCCATCACCACCAGCTCTTCCCTACAGAACAGCACCTGATACGTTTGAGTGTGCACTTATGCTGCTCAGGTACTGGTGTACCACAGGTCCCTGAGAATACACGTGCATGAGCCACATCCACACCAGAGATGACATGACTGGCAGGCTTGTCTGACATCAGTCCTCTGATGTGTTTTGTTATTGTTGTCATTCTTATGTGTGCGTGGTTCGACCTGTCTGCTGTGTCCATCCCTACATTGCTTAAAAAAACAAACAAAAAAAAAACATGGCAAACTGTTTGTGCACACGTGTGTGACTGAATTCCTTCTTGCAAAAATAAAACTCTCAAAAGATAACCATCAGTTGACTTCTTTTATTTAATGCTCTAAATTTCCTCAACGATTCCTGTTACATGAATGAAGCTCAACTTTACTTTTACAGCCTGCAGGTGTTTTTGGCTAAGATGAGTTTGTTCACGGCTTCAGGGTTTTGTTTTTTTTTAGCAGGTGACAGTTTTACCTTCTGGGCTACGGGGTAGCTGTAGCTCAGGAGGTGGAGGCATGATACTGACCCCATGTTGCATCGATTGGAGTGTCTTCTTCGGAGGCCGCCAGCTTGAAGCCGACCGGGAGGTCGAGGCACGATGTGCCGGGAAAGCGGTGTTCTTCCCGGCTGTAGTAGGTCTCGACCTTCCGTTAGCTTCAAGATAGTGGGTGTCAGATCTCCGAAAATGTCGGAGCACTTTTGCAAATATGTGATGTCTTGTAAACTGAGCAAGTATCTGATGTTTACACAACTACATTCACGCCTCAAAATATCTTAAAAGTGTATTTTGTGACCCAGAAAGAGTAATATTACAACTAAGTAGCTGCCGCTATTGTTGGAATTCAACTTTTGCGAGATCTCGCAAAAGTTTTGCAAGATCCCGAGTTTGTTTTGCGAGATCTCGCAAAAGTCCGTCTTCATTTTTTTTTCTCCCATGTCCCCTGTGGGGCTCCGTACTTTCTGGGTCACAAAATAAACTTTTAACATGTTTTCAGGCAAGAATGTAGCTGTGTAAACCTCAAATATCTGCTCAGTTTATCAAGACACCACATACTTTCAAAAGCGCTCTGACGTTTTCGGAGACGTCTGTTAGCCACTAGCTCAATAGCTAGCCGGGTGCTAGGCTCACTAGAGCCGTGAGAACACCGGACTCCCGGCAAATCGTTTTCAAACCCACCGCCGTCTTTCACTACTCAGGTTAAACATGATATATAAGTCACTTAGATAACTTAAAATGTTATTGTTTGGCTTTTTTCAGTATTTTATTTGTTCCTGAGTAAATCGGTTTGGCTGAGATTAAAGTTATAGTTTTTACACAGCTGAATAAACGTCAAGCAGACAGCTGATTATCAGAAGTGTGAGATGCTGGAGAATTTACTCCGGTGTCCTGTTATATTTTAGATAGCAAGGAGTTTATTAAACTTCACCGAAACAATCTGCAGATGTCATTAAAATTTAATAAACTATCATCTTGTCTTTATTTTTAGTTAGCACAGACCTTAAACACTTAAAGCTGTAAGCTAATGATAGTTATATAAGAGCAGATGCTGCTGGTGCAATAAGCTGTACGTTTTACGCCCAATGGATGATGATCTGATTAGTCGACTAATCGCAAAAATAATCGGTGACTAGTCCACTATCAGAATAACCGTTTGTGGCAGCCCTAGTTATCACCCATCACTACTCACCAGTCACAAACTATGAGGCCCTGAGCACAAAGAGAAATTTTAGGTTGTGTTTGGTTCAGAATTATTCTAAGGCTGGAATCCTCTTTTAAACCATCACAAGCACCACATCCTGCTTCTTTAAAGCACACTGACTTTAACATGTTAACAGCGACAACAACAGGAGACAGTCGGAAACAAAATAAATGAATTCATTAAAAATAAAACCAGAACTAAACAAAAACATTTCAAAAATGGTTTAAAAACGAGGATTTCTTTCAGGCCAGAGTTAACCTAGAGTGAACACTTTGTGAGATGTTCTTTGCTCAGGAGTCAGCAGGTGGTATCATGGGATGCATGGGAGCCTACAGACTTCTACAGAGACCCCGTCTACCACACAACCTGGTCTAGAAACCTTTAGAAAATTCAGCTCCTCACTGAATTTTCTTTTTAGCCGAGGACTTCGATTTCAGTAAACTCAAAGTGAAATCGAGTAAGCTTGGTCTACGTCCTGGAAATCAATCATTGTGGGGCCTTGAGGCAACTGTTGGTGTGATTTGGCGCTATAAAAATAAATCTGAATCTTCACTTCTAATCCTTGTGTTTGATCAGTTTGAATGTGTAGGTCAGCATCCATGCCGATTGGTACGACCAACAGCAGCTCCTTGTGTTGCGGCTGCAGCAGGTGGAGCTCAGACCCAAACTCAGGTCAGTGCTTAGAAAGTGTTTCCAGTTCCAGGTTAGAGCTGCCACCTGTGACACAATGAGCCAGTTTCACTGCACTCTGTCTCGCGTCTCTGTCGTTAAGGCCAAATTAAACAAATGAACATCAGGGGACAGCTGTAAACCATGCGGCTGCTCGTCAGCCTGCTTTTCTCCTTTTTTACTGTAACTTACCTGTTTGGTTGTAAACATATTTTGTGTCTTTAGATCTTGCCATAAAGACAGCGATCAGGACAAGCACTGCAAATCTAACAATGGTACGTTTCAATTATGTCTAAAGTAAAGCAGCCAAAGCTCCTGGCCTGTCAGTGTGCATCCAGCCTTCACGCTGCCATCTTGTGGCCTCAGTTGGTCATTGTTGGTGCATCATTCTGTCACCTCCCAGCCCATTGTTCCTTCACTGGGCTGGTTTCAGTCATTATGCAATGTCCTGTTTATAAGATTGGGGAAACCTGCAGTCAGCTGAGACTGAAGAAGTCACCTGAATGACGACGAAACGTTTCTCCCACAAAACGCTACGTCCAGATGAACAGAATCAACTTTGAGATTTTCGTACCTGGATGATTGAGCATGCATCAAGACGTAAGGCAGAATAAGTCGATTTGTTGATCAATTATTAAGTCATGTACTAACAGAGACTTGGAGGAGAGAGACCTAATATTTAATAATCCACATTTCACAGTTTTACTCTTTGGTTCAGATGTGGATACTAGGGGTGCAATGATACACAAAATTCACGGTTCAGTTCGATACTTTGCTGTCACGGTTTGATATTTTTTCGATACAAAAAAATTTTCATAATTTTTAAAATTGTCATTTATTAAAATCATAAATATATATCTTAACTCAAAAGTACAGTTTTTAAATTTAATGTTGTGAAACAACAAAGTAATAAAAAATAAATCTATCTGATGGAGAAATCCCTCATCTTTGGAAAAGAGAGTTTATTACAGAGAAATGTCTCTTTCCAAAATAAAAGCTATACTATACGCTTCTTCTGGACTATATTCTCAGCAGCATATTAAACATATCCTCCTCCGTGAATCGCAACCTCATCGTGGTGGAGGGGTTTGTGTGTCCCAGGGATCCTGGGGGCTTTTGCCCCCTGGTAGGGTCTCCCATGGCAAATTGGTCCTGGGTGAGGGACCAGACAAAGAGCGATTCAGAAGACCCTTATGAAAAGAACACCGAGGGAACAGTTTACCCTGCCCGGGATAGGGTTACCGGGGCCCTGCCCTGGAGCCAGGCCCGGGGAGGGTGCCCGAGGGCGAGCGTCTGGTGGTCGGGCCTTAGTCCATGGGGCCCGGCCGGGCACAGCCCGAAGAGGAGACATGGGCCCATCCTCCCGCAGGCCCACCACCCGCAGGAGGCGCTATAGGGGTCGGGTGCATTGTGTGCCGGGTGGCGGCCAGGAGCGGAGGCCCTGGCGGACTGACCCCCGGCTGCCAAGACTGGCAATAGGGACATGGAATGTCACCTCTCTGGTGGGGAAGGAGTCTGAGTTAGTGCGTGAGGCTGAGAGGTACCGGCTAGATATAGTCGGGCTCACCTCTACGCATGGCTTGGGCTCTGGAACCAGTCTCCTGGAGAGGGGCTGGACTCTGTCTCAGTCTGGAGTTGCCCTTGGTGAGAGGCGGCGGGCTGGGGTGGGTATTCTAATATCCCCTCGGCTTGCTGCCGGTACGTTGGGGTTTTTCCCGGTGGACGAGAGGGTTTGTTCCCTGCGCCTTAGGGTCGGGGAACGGGTCCTGACTGTCATCTGCGCTTATGCGCCGAGTGGCAGTTCGGAGTACCCAGCCTTCTTAGAGTCCCTGGGGGGGGGGTGCTGGAAGGTGCTCCACCTGGAGACTCTGTTGTCCTGCTGGGAGACTTCAATGCTCACGTGGGTAATGACAGCGAGACCTGGAGGGGCGTGATTGGGAGGAACGGCCTCCCTGATCTGAACCCGAGCGGTGCTTTGTTATTGGACTTCTGTGCTAATCACAGTTTGGCCTTAACGAATACCTTGTTCGAACATAAGAGTGTCCATAAGTGCACGTGGCACCAGGACGCTCTAGGCCGTAGGTCGATGATCGATTTTGTAATCGTATCACCAGACCTGCGACCATATGTTCTGGACACTCGGGTAAAGAGCGGGGCTGAGCTGTCAACTGATCACCACCTGGTGGTGAGTTGGATCAGGTGGCGGGGGAGGACGCTGGACAGACCTGGTGCACCTAAACGCGTAGTGAGGGTGTTCTGGGAACGACTAGCAGAGGCCCCAGTCCGCGAGATCTTCAACGCACACCTCCGGCAGAGCTTCAACAGCATTCCGAGGGAGGCGGGGGACATTGAGTCCGAATGGACCATGTTCAGCGTCTCCATTGCCGAAGCTGCTGCATTGAGCTGCGGCCGCAAGGTGGTTAGTGCCTGACGTGGTGGTAATCCCCGAACCAAATGGTGGACACCAGAGGTGAAGGAAGCCACCAGGCTGAAGAAGGAGTCCTATCGGGCTTGGTTAGCCTGTGCGACTCCGGAGGCAGCCGACAGGTATCGACAGGCCAAGCGGAATGCGGCTCGGGCAGTGGCTGAAGCAAAAACTCGGGTGTGGGAGGAGTTTGGAGAGGCCATGGAAAAAGACTTTCGGACCTGCCTCGAAGAGATTCTGGCAAACCGTCAGGCGTCTCAGGAGGGGAAAGCGGTGCTCTATCTGCACTGTGTATAGTGCTGGCGGAGCGCTGCTGACGTTGACTGAGAAAATTGTCAGGCGGTGGAAGGAATACTTCGAGGACCTCCTTAATCCCACTGACGCGTCTTCCGAGGAGGAAGCAGAGTCTAGGGATGAGGGGAATGACCCGCCAATTTCCGGGGGCGAGGTCACTGAGGCAGTTAAACAACTCCTTGGTGGCAGAGCCCCCGGTGTTGATGAGGTCCGCCCCGAGTTCCTGAAGGCTCTGGACGTTGTATGGCTGTCCTGGTTGAAACGCCTCTGCAATGTTGCGTGGAGATCAGGGGCAGTACCCATGGACTGGCAGACCGGGGTGGTGGTCCCCATCTTTAAGAAGGGGGACCGGAGGGTGTGTTCCAACTACAGGGGGATCACACTCCTCAGCCTCCCCGGGAAAGTCTATGCCAGGGTGCTGGAAAGGAGAGTTCGTCCGCTAGTCGAACCTCTGATGCAGGAGGAACAATGCGGTTTTCGTCCTGGTCGCGGAACACTGGACCAGCTCTTCATCCTCTCGAGGATACTTGAGGGTGCATGGGAGTTTGCCCAACCAGTCTACATGTGTTTTGTGGACTTGGAGAAGGCATTCGACCGTGTCCCTCGGGGTGTCCTGTGGGAGGTGTTGCGGGAGTGTGGGGTGTCTGGCCCATTGCTACGGGCCATTCGATCCCTATACAACCGTTGCAAGAGCTTGGTTCGCATTGCCGGCAATAAGTCGGACTCGTTCCCGGTGGGTGATGGGCTCCGCCAGGGCTGCCCTTTGTCACCGGTTCTGTTCATAATTTTCATGGACAGGATTTCTAGGCGCAGCCAAGTGGCGGTGGGCTTTCGCTTTGGTGGCCTCAGATCTCATCTCTGATTTTTGCGGATGATGTGGTTCTGTTGGCTTCATCGGGTGAGGGCCTCCAGCTCGCACTGGAGCGGTTCGCAGCCGAGTGTGAAGCAGCGGGAATGAGGATCAGCACCTCCAAATCTGAGGCCATGGTTCTCAGCCGGAAAAGGGTGGAGTGCCCACTCTGGGTCGGGGATGAGTTCCTGCCCCAAGTGGAGGAGTTCAAGTATCTCGGCGTCTTGTTCGCGTGTGATGGGAGAAGGGAGCCGGAGATCGACAGACGGATTGGGGCTGCAGCTGCAGTAATGCAGACACTGCACCGGTCCGTCGTGGTGAAGAGGGAGCTGAGTGTAAAAGCGAAACTCTCAATTTACCGGTCGATCTACGTCCCTACCCTCACCTATGGCCATGAGCTGTGGGTAGTGACCGAAAGAACAAGATCGCGGATACAAGCGGCGGAAATGAGCTTCCTCCGAAGGGTGGCTGGCCTCTCCCTTAGAGATAGGGTGAGAAGTTCGGCCATCCGGAAGGGGCTCAGAGTAGAGCAGCTGCTGCTCCACATCAAAAGGAGCCAGCTGAGGTGGTTTGGGCATCTGACAAGGATGCCCCCTGGGCGCCTCCTGGGTGAGGTGTTCCAGGCATGTCCCACCGGGAGGACGCCCCGGGGCAGACCCAGGACACGCTGGAGAGATTATATCTCTCGGCTGGCCTGGGAACGCCTTGGTGTTCCCCCAGATAAGCTGGAGGAGGTGGCTGGGGAGAGGGAGGTCTGGGCCTCTTTGCTTAGGCTGCTGCCCCCGCGACCCGGCCCCGGATAAAGCGGATGAAGATGGATGGATGGATGGAGGTTCCCATAAGGAGAATCATGTGCTAACGGCTGTCTAAATGACTCGGGTAAAGTTTGTAGCATGCGTGCTTGTTGTTTTTCTCTGCTTCCACTTGTCTTTGTACTAGGATGTCGGAGTAAATGTGCAGTCATATTCGTTGTGTTCCCACTAGTGCTGTCAGCGTTAATCTGAAATGACGTTAACGCAACAACACGGCAAATCTCTGTTAACAAGCTACCGCGGATCGCCCCGTGCGTGGGGCTGGACAGCGTCAACACGTTAACGAGCTAACTGCGCTAACACACTAGTTCCCACCCATGTAATTGAGCATTGTGTGGCACATCCAACATACTGTTTTACTTTTGTCCATGACGCGCTTACCTTCAGGGTCATACGTCACATGAAAACCAAAATAGTTCCAAACGCCAGATCTGAATGAGGGTGGGGGAGGTTCAGTTTGCCATGTTGCACCGAGCTTAGCTTCTGTCTTGCTAGCTTGCGCTGCGCTCAGTGGATCTGCGCTCGACAGTGCAGCCAAGGCGGAGTAGTCGAACGTAGATCCGCTCAACACAAACAGCATCGTCAGAAGAAAAGTTGATAAAATAAATGTAAAATTTTGTATTGTTTGATACATATGCGTGCCGAACCGAAAGCACTGTATCGAACGGTTCAATATCGATACGAGTATCGTTGCACCCCTAGTGGATACTGTATTGTTCTTTCTTTGTGATTTTTTATGTTTAAGTTGTTTGTTGCTGGTTTTTAGTTTGTTTTTTGTCTGTTTTGTAGCTGACACAGTCTCTATGGAGATGGGTTTTTGGGGGGAGCAGGAGGAGAGAAGCTGCAGAGAGCAAGATGGCAGTAAAGAATGGATGCAAACAGGCACAAAGCGATAAATAATGGCGAGAGCTCAGTTTGCTTGGCTTAATGTGTCTTTGTACACATGGCACGTATCCTGATGGAGCACAACTGTCATCAGACTGTGACCTCACAAACACACTCATGCTTCTGTGTGACAACAATCACAATCAGGCTGGTTTCAGGGTGCAGGCCTGTCCTGATAACACTTCAACGACCAGATTCAGTGACATGAGACACACACACACACACACACACACACACATACAGTCCTGTTTTTCAGCTTTGTCTTTTTTAACCATGTTGGAAAACACACAGAGAATAAGTCATGTGACTTCACTGCTCCTTGCCAACACTGACACAAGAAAGCTGCTGCCAGTCACTGTTTGTGTGTCTGTGACAGAGGAGCTGAGGTCAAACAGTGATAGTTTCATACCTGCAATGAGCTCTGATTTAAAAGACTTGCATGTATCATGA
Source organism: Neolamprologus brichardi (assembly GCF_056152115.1). Classification (NCBI taxonomy): domain Eukaryota; kingdom Metazoa; phylum Chordata; class Actinopteri; order Cichliformes; family Cichlidae; genus Neolamprologus; species Neolamprologus brichardi. Next base: position 6,156,437 of record NW_028270136.1, on the reverse strand, counting down.
TATACATTCATGTGGCCTCCTGTGTTACTGATGCAAAGAGTAACTGTGTCACACACACTTAGATGCTGTTTCACTCGTTTCCCCCTAACAGGAACAAGTCCCACATATGCAGCAAGTGTTCTGGCAGTTGGTTCCACCTGTCAGTGTGACGCAGACGCTAAGCAACGCTGCAAACAGCGCAGTCACCATCAGTGAGCTGAACATGACACGCCCACAAACCAAACTCTGACAGCGCCTCATTTAGTGATGCGTCACTCCTTGGTGGCTGCTTATCGGGGCCTGGAGCCTGGGGCTCGCTTGGGCCACTTCGGAGGTGGGGTGCCCCCGGCCTCTCGGCCTGGGGCTCGGTCACTCAGGCACAGCTGGCTGCCAGCGGAGCTCACGGGCACGTCGCTGCAACCCCCCCTGGCTTCTGCTCCGTGGCTGCTGGGTGACCCCTCATCTGGGACTCTCCTCAGCTCTTTCTGGGACAGTGGCACGGCTGCCCCTCTGTTGGTCTTCCTTGGTCTCTTGTGTTCTGGGGGCCTCTGGATGTCTGGAGTTTTGATCTCCTCCATACCTGCTTCATGCCCTGGAGGACGGGGCAGTGGCCCCCCACACCCTCTAGCAGATCATTACATGAGGGAACCTTTTAAGAAAACAAGCGCGTCCATGCTCACAGGTGTACACACGGGTGATCACACACACAAACTACACCCTTTTTGGCTCCTACCTCAATGCACACTGTGCTGTCGATCTTACGTGCTGCACAATAATGTTTAATATTTAGTATTTACTGTCATATTCACATAGATCATTGTGATGTTGTTTATTCTATTACTCTCGTTTTCTTCTGCTTGTTTTCTTTTTTCTTTCTCAACAGGTGATCCAGGTGATCGATACATGTATTTTTTTTCTTTTTTTTGCTTATTCTGTTTTTTGCCCTTTTCCCCCGTCCCTCTTCTCAACTGTTTTTCTTTCCCGCTTTCTTTCTCCCTTTTCTTTCCCCCAGTCAAATCTGTCCCGTATTCAGCAAGTGAAAATAAAATAAAGAATAAAAGGTGAATCAAATGGACCATTACGGCAAAGCTGGGATGGTCAATTTGGTAAAGAAAATCCGTTGGGCATCTTTCTTCACTTTAGACAATAATTCTGATGACAAAAGAGCCAAACGGGACAGGCAAAAAAGAAAAAAAAAAAAAGAAAAAAAAAAAAAAAGAAAAAGTGATGCGTCACTCAGTCATTGACAGTGATTATCTATCATCCTGATGGGCGTGGTCTCTTCCAAGCCCCCACAGTGTGAAATCTGGCAGCCCACACAGGTTTTTGTCACGTGTTGTATTTGAGGAAACTTTATTTGAGTCGAGTCAACACTGTAGGTGTAGATCTGATAAGACAAAGACAGTTAATGATAGTATTTGTAAATGCACAGCTCTGTGATCACATCAAACCTTTTCAGCCAGTTTCTCAGTTGCCTCGTGTCCCTTTGAAGCTTTGCAGCTCACAGTTACAAAGGTCTGTGCACAACACTTATTAACAGTGATTAACATTAAGTATTCTTTACTTATTCAACATTAGCAATTATCACAATTAGAAAGTACAAAAAAATACCCATGCTGACGCACACAGAATGTTCCCGTTGTTCAAAAGTCCACAGTGTGGAACTGCTCACCCCCAAAAAGGCAACAAGACTACTTTTACAGCTGGTTAGCATGGACCAGTGGAGCCAGTTGTTTGCAGGGACACGTACAGGATTGTGGCGTTCGTGTTGTAAATCACACAGGAAGCTGGGAAACAGGAAGCCCCTTAAACAACATAAGACCGTCCAACAGATGCCTGCTTCTGCTTAAAAACCCCAAACCAAAAACACCACATAGCAAAATAACACTTACCATTATACTGTGTGGAAAGTTAGAGCGGCTGCAACAAGCTTTAGGTCGATGTGAGGGACACATGCGTTAGAATGGACACGTGAGCTTTATACAAAACAATAGCAGCCGGCAGCTGCACAGACTGCAGCAGGAATATGTCCCTGTGGTGAGGGGCGGCCTCACATGAACATCTGATTAAGACAAAAGGCAACATGGCCACCTCATCGCCTGCAGTACAATACGCAACACTTAAGGTGATAATTCTCTCTCTGTACCACTGAAGAAAACCCCGGGGCTCAACCCGCGCTGCAACATCTGCCAAACGTTTGAGAAAGGCCGCTTTACATGTTTCCCTTAGTGTTATCTTTAACCACGGTCAATGAGGCAGCATCCACAAATCACATGTTAGCATGTGCAAGCACACGGGTCAAATCACTCGCAGTAAAGTAAGGCTGAGGTCGACGGCCAGAGTTTTGCTTCTGAAGTACAACTCCGGCCAGTTTTGTGGCAAATAAAGGGAAACCCGTTTGACTGGTGCAAGGGTAAGGTACACATGTTACAAATCACAGTAGTGGTTTAGAAATGGTGCCCTGAGAAACAGCACCAGTACTGCGGGTCACCCCAAACCCCGACCAGCTTTCAGCAAGCGGCGTGTTTGTGTCTGCACGCTTCGTCAGCAGCACCCGACATCTTTGAATAACTGTAACAGTCCAAATGTCAGAGTGTAAACCCCTATGATAGAAAAATGCATAGGTTAACAGTATGTTCATACAATAGATAACAAAATGATTAGAAAAGTATAAATCCACACCAAGGCACAGTGAAGAGCACGTTTACAACAACACCTTGGTAACAGTCACCCCCTCCTCTCCAGTGTGGGAGCAGGACACAGGGACACTATAAAGGATGCTCAGGAGTGTGGGCGTGGCCTGAGAGAGTGAGGACTACAGGTCAGTTACATGGGTCTAAGGGCAGGAAGAACTCAGCCACAGTGGGCTGTTATAAGTTACAGTGAACATGCTTGTTAAGCAAAGAAGCACAGGGGGGAGTGGCCATAGTAGTGGTTGCTTTAATACACAGTCAAGTTCAACAGTGAGGGGCAGAGAAAATCCTGGGTGGGTGAAAGCAGTGACGCTGTCCGCTCCTCCTACGGCTGCTGTTAAGACTGCGAGCCATGTTCCCTTTGCCTCCGCCCTTCCCTGCCGCGCCCCCTCACTGCAGCATCAGCTGCTTGAGGTTGTCGTGCAGGATGGTGTCCTTGACATCACGGAACACCAGCCGGATGTTTTCAGTGTTGATGGCTGTGGTGAAGTGGTGGTACAGAGGCTTCAGCTGCTGCGGAGGCTTCTGCTGCTGCTCGCGGCGCTTTTTGCGAAAGCATTCCACCAGGAAGCACTGGACATCTGCCAAACTCATGGGGTCACCAGAGAACTCGGGGAAGTAGTCTTTGATGGACACTTGCTTCACCTTCTCCCCCAGCAGGTCCGTCTTGTTCAGGAACAGGATGATGGAGACGTTGCTGAAGACCCGGTTGTTGACTATGGTCTCAAAGATGTTTAGTGACTCGCTCAGTCGGTTAGTCTGCCGGTCTTCCATCAGCACCTGGATGTGTGAGAACGCAGACATCTGGTATGAAAAGCAGCTCGACTCAACCGTGTGGAGCAGAAGTAAAATAGCAGGATTTCAGCGTGCACTGTGACGGAGCCATGCTGAATGATGGCATCATGGGCATCCATCACTAAGCCTCTAAAACTTCTAAGAAAATCAACTTTGATGTGGTTTTGGAAAGTTGAAGTCTAAAATATGATGTCCTGTTCTCAAACATTTTAATGATGGTAAGCACACCCACCAAATCTGAGCACAGAGTGAGGTTAAGGCAGACCGTGGAGTCCAGCCAGAGCGCTGCAGGTTAGATCTACAGATGAATCAGTCTCTACGTTTGTCCAGCTGTTGGCTCAATCGGTTCCTTCATGCATATCCTACTGGGGCATGCTATTTAACTGCATCACCCTGCATGGAGCTGCTGCTGCCCTGCAAGCTGCTTTGCAACCCCCCTCTCCCAAACGCCTCCATTTATTGTTATACATACTCGTTATGTAATCAGCATCACTGCACACCACTGTTAGACTCAAAGCTGCTTCACCACTGAACAAAAACATCCCTAAATGACATTAACCAAAGTAAACAAAGCAGGATACTTAGTGAAGTTTTCCATGAAAAACACCAGCAGACACATTAGAGGGTTCAAGACAGGCTTTCCAATCAATCTGAATTCAGTAAGAAGACAAAGCTAACTGCTGTTAGCTGAATCTTTCTCTTCTTACATGCAGAGTTTTTAGCCAGGTTAGCATACTGAGCAACACTCTGCTTCCACATAACTCACCTGGTCGTACTCAGAGGAGGACACAAGGAAGAGGATGGATGTGACCGACTCAAAACATTCAAACCAGCGCCGTCTCTCAGAGCGCTGCCCACCCACGTCCACCATTTTGAAAGGCACATTCTTAATCTCAAAATCATACTCGTGGATGCCCTTGGTGGGTTTTCTGGCCAGAAGGATGTCCTGCTGGCTGGGAAGGTAGTCCTGAAAGCAGATAAGTGTTGCAGTGTTATATGCTTTTGTCAAGATTTACACCACAACGTTTAAATTCACCGTTAAAGTTGCACTGATCTACTACTAGGAGTTACTTAAAAAACACAACAAACAAAAGTTTTTAAAAGAAACTCACAGAGATCAGCTACCAAAAGAAAAGATGACCTCCCAATGTGCCAATCCTACAGTCCTAAGGCACTGGCTTTAAATTCCATGCATTGCTGTAGAGGCGCATCAACCAGGACAACCCACAGCATGCAGAGCCCTGCAGAGCCCTGCAGAGCCCTGCAGAGCCCTGCAGAGCCTGCCCAGCAGTGAGGTTTGATTATAGTGAACTCAATCCCTACTGATGGACAAATCACCCCCCATCCCCAGACTGTTGTTGCCCTGTGACATGCCAATAGGACTGAAGAGCTCCTCAAAGTACTCGCACCACTGTCCACACCCTCAGCCTCTCCCTTCAAAGTCGTCTGAAGTTTCGCTGTCAGACACAAAAGGCTGCTCTGTGGTCCTTAAAGAACTTTTAGTTTTATTTATGCTCTTTATCTACAAGACTACAAAGTCCTTTTGATCTTTACATGGCTCTGAATTGCAGGAATATCCAAAGAAAGTGGCTAAATAAACACACTAATGCCACACACCAAACCAGACCTGGAAAACACAACGTTCTGGGATTCACAGTAAATCTCTGAAAGCTAACGCAAAGAAAATATCAACAATAACCTCCCAGATGAGACCAGACGTGTGTTTTCATAGTGCGGAAAAATGGATGGAGGGGTGGAGGGATGGATGGGTGGAGGGGTGGATGGATGGATGGATGGAGGGATGGGTGATGGGGGGATGGGTGGATGGGTGGGTGGATGGAGGGGTGAAGGGGTGGGTGGATGGATGGATGGATGGGTGGGTGGATGGAGGGGTGGGTGGGTGGATGGAGGGGTGGGTGGGTGGATGAGTGGATGGAGGGATGGGTGGATGGAGGGATGGGTGGGTGGGTGGGTGGATGGAGGGATGGGTGGATGGAGGGATGGGTGGGTGGGTGGATGATCTAGTTTCTGGAAAGCCCAGTTCAGTTTCAGTGCCAGGCCTCGTGAACTGAGCTAAAACATCTTAAAGAGTAACTCATCATGGCACTGTCCAGTGAAACAGCTGAAAAACAAACTCATTTGTCTCTCAGAAAGTCACAGCTGGATAGTTTGTAACTGCTGAGTTAAGCTCTTAGCAGTTTTCAGTTTTTGGCTAAAATCGTCGACATGTCTGAGACTTTGTCCCTAAATGTGTAAAATATCACACTTGTTGTACCAGTGACAGTGCTTTTTCAGTTAAAGTTGTGTTACTACACTTTTATTCTGTTAGTGTGTGTTTGGGACTTACCGACTGTCCGAGCTTTTCCAAATTGTCCAGGAAATACTTGACCGACTCCCCCTGAAAGAGAAAGAGAGGAGATCCATGTCAGACGCGACACATGAGACCCTCCTCTGCATGGGAGGTAGTCGCATTAATGTCATTTACTTAATGGGATACCACCCATCCTTTTTCTTTTAGAAAAATACATTTAGCTGCTTTTAGACTCTGATGCATCCACAACACAATCCTACAAGGTTTTTATAGCCAAGCTCGTGGATTATGGTGACGAATGGTTCCAGCCCTTATGTCTCAGCTAAACATGTCAGAGAACGATCAACTGCAAATTTTTATTGAACAAAAATGTTTTTGTTTTATGCTTAAACAGCAGCTTGAGCAGCTGAACAGTAGAAACTGTCCATGTAATGGGACTGCCTGGGAGTCAGAGCCAAAAAATAAAACAGTACCTGTATGACCCAGTTCAGCCAGTGATGCTAAACCCAAACCATCACAGCTTTGTTGGTGTCTACCAAGCCCTGTTGTATCCTGCAGGTACGCAGCACTCAGACGGCATCTTTGTAGGTTTCCTCTCTCATTACTGTCTCAAGCCATGGATCCATATTACTAAGCACTGGAGTAGGGCTGGGCCATATTACACCGTTCACGGTAATACCGGTATAATTTTGGGCAACAATAAGAAAATAAAATATCACGATAGAATATGGGTAAAACGCACATGCGCAGTGCCTTTGTTTTCATACGCACATGGCGGAAAAAGCATGGCGGCGACGGAGAATGAGAAGGGGGAAAGCGGATCGTTGAGTGAAACGGATGAACCAGAATTGGTTTGTAAAAATGGTACAACTTCAGTGGTGTGGAACTGGTTTGGTGTTTGTCCGTCAGATACATAACAAAGCACATTTTTTTTGTAGAACATGCAAGCGGGCCGTCGTTATTGCTGTATTTGTCGCACTAAGGTGCTCGTAAATCTGGGAGTAATCTGAGTCCAAACTCTGCTTCAGGTCCCAAAGTCAAACGAACATCACTGAGAGTTAAAAACTGTCTAAATTCTTTCATCTGTAATAAAATGATCAGCGTTGCTGCTTTACCAGGTGTAACAATCAAGTTTAACATCCAGGCATCCATGAAAACAGAATTTATTACATTTAGCAGAGTTAGACGTTAGCAGGAAGCTAGCAGGAGGCTAGCAGGAAGTTAGCAGGAAGTTAGCAGGAAGTTAGCAGGAAGTTAGCAGGAAGTTAGCAGGAAGTTAGCGTGCTAGTTTCCACCTAAACATGATATAGCATGTTCTGACTGAGAGATTTCAGAAAAAATTCAAACGTACAGCTCTGCTATCACTTCCAACATAAATGAAGACAGAAAACTAAACAGCAGTGACGTTTGTAGGGTTACTGAAGTTGGGCTAGCTGGTATATAATGATGTGCTACGTGTGGCTAGCAACACAGCTATGTTAGCATAAACAGTGAAGCTGGAGGATGAATGCTAACTTCTTTCCCCTCGATAAAAGTTAACGTGAGGGTTCCTGATGGTTAGATACAGTCGCATGGCAGGATGCTGCAAACGGACCAAACTTCAGTCAGGAGAACAACTGAGATAATCCATCCACAATACGAGGTTAGTCATTAATATACTGCAACAACATGGGAACAGAGCAGCTGTGATAGAATACAGCATTAATGAATCAATGGTACAGAAGTGGAGGAAGCAAGAAGAATGAGTTGAATAGTTTGATTTATCTGACTGCTTTGTTTCGCTTAATGTGTCTTATAATCCTGAGCACCTTATGGTCTGAGAAATAGTGTTTGACTTTTTTATTTGGCACACTGCAGTTTAATGTAGCAAAGCACCTCTTTTTAACTTCAGTGGATATTATACATGGTTATGCTCAGGATATGTCAGCACATTTCTTCTGGAGATGCCTTTTGGTTAAACTTTCAGCAAGGAATTTGCATTTGCACTGTTAAATGTTTATATAGCTTTAATGCACATAAAAAACAGCTTCTTGTTTAAGTGAAAATAAATGGATGGGGTTTTTGTGCTAGTAAAGTTGTATTTTGTCTCGCATCAATTATATCGTCAGTTATATCGTTACCGCAAATTTTCAAATATATATCGTGATAAATATTTTTGGCCATATCGCCCTGCACTACACCGGAGCCCATCCCCTCTGACCCTGGGCACACTCAGGTCTCCGTCATCTATTCTCCCCGTCTTTATCTAAAAGCAAAGATGAACCATAGAGCATGCTCAAACAGCAGGCAGTGGTTTCATCTGAGGTTGTGGGTGGCATCAGAAGAAGATGGTGGCTTTTGATTTCTATTGAAACTCCCATGAATAAGGATTCAGCTGTGTTTGTGTCATCCAGGGTAGATATGCAACAGTCAGCCTCACTGCAGAGACCGTGGCATCTGGAAACCTGAAAAACTGGAACTACCCGTTTTTTCCAACTGTATCGTGTGTTTGGTGGGTTGTAGGGCTGCCACAAACGATTATTCTGATAGTCGACTAATCAGATCATCATCCATTGGACGTAAAACTACAGCTTATTGCACCAGCAGCATCTGCTCTTATATAACTATCATTAGCTTACAGCTTTAAGTGTTTAAGGTATGTGCTAACTAAAAATAAAGACAAGATGATAGTTTATTAAATTTTAATGAAATTTGCAGATTGTTTCGGTTTAATAAACTCCTTGCTATCTAAAATATAACAGGACACCGGAGTAAATTCTTGAGCATCTCACACTTCTGATAATCAGCTGTCTGCTTGACGTTTATTCAGCTGTGTAAAAACTATAACTTTAATCTCAGCCAAACCGATTTACTCAGGAACAAATAAAAGACTGAAAAAAGCCAAACAATAACATTTTTAAGTTATCTAAGTGACTTATATATCATGTTTAACCTGAGTAGTGAAAGACGGCGGTGGGTTTGAAAACGATATGCCGGGAGTCCGGTGTTCTCACGGCTCTAGTTAGCCTAGCCCCCGGCTAGCTATCGAGCTAGTGGCTAACAGACGTCTCCGAAAACGTCGGAGCGCTTTTGAAAATATGTGGTGTCTTGATAAACTGAGCAGATATTTGAGGTTTACACAGCTACATTCTCGCCTGAAAATATGTTAAACGTTTATTTTGTGACCCAGAAAGAATAATAAGAGTAATATTAAAACTAACTAGCTGCCGCCATTGTTGGAAACTGAGCTGGGCTGCGCTATGAATTCTGGGACACAGCTTCTTCTTCTTCGGGGTTTAACGGCAGCTGGCATCCTTGTACATGCAGTGCTGCCATCTTCTGTTTCAGTCCGTTATTACACTCTTAAATCCTACTACTTATTCCTGCGTCTTTTGGGATCTTACAAAGCTTCAAACGACGCGTCGACTATTAAATCAGTCAAAAGGATGTTTGCATTTGCATTCACTGAATCAAACAACCCACTAGAGCTGCCACGATTAGTCGACTAGTCACGATTACGTCGACTATCAAAATCGTCGACGTAATCATGACTAGTCGACTAATCGTGGCAGCTCTAGTGGGTTGTTTGATTCAGTGAATGCAAGCATCCTTTAACCCACATGTGTCAAAGTCAAGGCCCACGAGATCATTTTATATAGATGTACTATTATTGTCATGCAAGGCCCGGCGATATGAGGCGCTAATAATAAACTAACTACAGATCCCATAATGCAGCGCTGCAGCCTCCTTGCTGAACGCTAGGCTAACTGGGAACATGCCCGCTTCAATCAAGTCAAACTTCTGTCATTGTGAAGCTCGCCGCTCACAATGGTGGAGAGAGAAGATTCTGAAAACAGAGCCTTTCAGCGCCGGTGGGAGACTGAATATATGTTTACAGACATGCTGGTAAAGCAGTGCGTCTTATTAATGGAGCTAATGTGGCTGTAATTAATTAAATTAAATTTAAGACGGCACTACAAGACAAAACGTCAGGATAAGCTGAAAAACCTAAACGCAGAAACTACAGAAAGTAGACGAGCTAAAGAAGAATCTGACATTTCAGCAGATGTTTGTCACCAGAGCAAAACCACAAAGTGAAGCTGTTGTGAAAGTTTTATTGTAGCAGAGGAGCCAAACCAGCCCGGTACCACTCTGAAGAGCTGCAGGATGAAGCTGTGGACGTCGTGTGTCCAGACAAAACGCAGAGTTTGGCAAATGTGAGCCTGAGCAGAAATACGATTGTTGATCGGTTTTGTGAGATGGCCACTGATTTAAGAACACAGTTGTGTGAAAGAAGCAAAAACTTCATTGCATCTTGCTGTGGATGAAAGGACAGACATGATGGACACTGCACAGCTGGCCATCTTCATCCGTGGAGAGGAAATATTGGACATTAAATCGATGCAACGACAGGAAAAGACATTTTTTAAAGCGTATGTCAAAGTGTAACGACATGAAACTGTCCTGGGACAAACTTGTTGGACTTACAACAGATGGAGCGCCGGTGCTGTGCGGTGAAAAAAGCAGACTAGTCAGCAGGATGCGAGTAAAGATGCAGGAGAACTGTACCGGTGAGTTAACAGCACATCACTGCATCACACACCAGGAAAGGCTGTGTGGTAAAGTCCTAAAAATGGAGCATGTTGATCACCGTAACACAGACCGTAAATTTATCTGAGCTAAAAGTTTAAATCACGTCAGTTTCAGTCTTTATGTGGGAAATAGATTCAGAGTTTGCCAACATTCCTTCACACAGAGGTCCGCTGGCTGAGTTGGGATAAAAGTTCTCAATAAAGTTTTTTGAGCTCATCAAGGAAACCTGTCAGTTCATGGACATGTTTGATGCTGTGAAGGCGTTTCACGTGAAGCTGTCACTAATGCACCAGTGCAGCCTGCCTCACTTTCCCTGTTGCAGTCATGTTGAACCAAGTCAGCTTTGCTGAGCTGCAGCTGTGCAGATTCAGATGGAGCTGCAGTGTAACGATGCACTCAGGGAAAGTACGACACTGAACGGCCCGCACAGTTTATTAGCTCCACCCCTGCAGCAACGCCCAGCTCCTCTACATGCGGCTCCAACCTTGTGTTTGCTTTCATTACTTTTTCTGGGGTTTTGGCAGCAGGTTCATATTTCTAACTTGCAGAATTTTGACAGGATATTTAAAGTTAAAGTTTATTTTTAAAGTTTATTTAATCTGGAATAATATTCCTGTCTGTTTTTATTCATATTTATGTTTAAAAAACATGTTTTAGTTTGTTCAATAAATGTTTATCTTGAGTTTTGGCCCCCTGCTGTCACCCTTTCACCACAGTGGTCACTACAGTGGACAGCTGTTCAAAGGCTGCTTGTTGTGTCAGTGTTGATGGTGTACCTGCACATAAACCATTACACTCTGATGTGTCGCTCCACACTCTGCCACCCACTGGTCCTTTAATGTTACTACAGATGTATGACCTGTATCATTGTAGTTATTGTTATTTAACCCTTTCATGCATGAATTATGACCTCAATCAGGATTTTTATTCATCTTTTCATGACTGAAGATGGATAAAAAGAATAAAATCCAGACTGAGGTTGTCAGAAAGGGTTAAATAATGATTTCATCTGAGTGTTTGGTGAGAATACCAGTTAAGGTGTTTTAGGTGTCACCTGACAGCTGACTGGACTTGAGGAGGTTCACTCACCAGCTGGAACTCCCTGCGCCGGTCGTAGGCATTCTGGATGCCCTGGTCCGCCCACAGGGCCTTGATTGACGGCAGGTAGTGCTGAAAAACTTTGGGCTCCACCATGCCGTGACCGTGAGCCATCGCCGACCGAGTGTCAAATGCCATCATAGTGTTTCCATGCCGCTGGTTGGACGGGTTACCCCACGGGATGTGCAGTTTCTCTCTAGCATCCACTAACACTCGAATGCCTGCAGACAGAGACAAACACACATGAGCGATGTGTGTGCTGGGCCAGATCAACATCTCTGTGGGCTCCAAGTTACAGCTTCATAACTCACTCATCTGAAAACACCACACCTATATCACAAAGACAGACATGTATGAAAAACATGTAAATGTATTTGTACACTTCATGACACAGGAACACAGGGAGTCATAAAGACAGGATGTTACTGTCTCTTTATAACATCTCATGGTCTGTGAGATTACAACGAGCAACATCTGCAAAGTTACACAGAAATCAGGGAGCTCACAGATGCCAGTGATCGTGTGAGAAAAGCATCTGGAAGCAACCATGACACAGGTGCTGGGGAGGAAACCAGCAGCTCTGTGTAACAGCCCCACATTACTGACATAAGATCAACTCTTAGACCTTTGTTTGAAAAACAAGACCAAAGCAGCAGAGGGGGAATTGAGACGCTACTAACATGTGTCTGCATTTACAAAGTTACACAACAACAACAACAACACAGCAGCAGCAGTCCTAACTATCCTCCTGTTTTCCTCATTTGATGAGTCAGGAACACCACTCCCTGTGCAGGCCCACACATGTCTGTGCTGCCAGTGTGCAACATGAAAGCGTAGCGAGGCCGACTCCGTCTATGTGGAATCAGACAATGATGATAAACCTGATTGGTGCAGCTGTCAGCGCTCTGACCATCGCTGAGCTCATTATTACTAATACACTGTGATGCTTTGGTAAGCGTGGTTTCAGAAGCTGCCCTGACGATGAAGCACGTTTCTGTATTTGGAGAGAGATGAATAAGATCAGAGGAAGTTACACTGTTTAAGCTTCTGCATTACTGAGCTCCACGTCTTTATTATCATTGTTCTGTTTTATTCTTCCGTACGTTTGTGTGTTTAACTACTTCTGCAAATCAGGACGCTGCTCTTACTTTCATTTTTGTAACTTTGGATGGTTTTTCTTCAAACGAGGAGAGAAACTCCTCTTCAAACCTCCAAAGACTTGGAGCAAGACGAAAACTTAAAACCGCTCCTCGAACTATTAAGGTGTTATCTTTATACAATATCTTTAATGTTTTCAAACAGTGATAGTTTAAGTTCAATGAAGAGTTTTGCGTGATGACATCACCTGCTCTAAAAACTAAGGAGACGATAATCTGACACAAACACTCTCTCTCTTTCACAGCCAAACATACATGTAAACATATGCAGCTGTGGCTGTGCTCAGTAAGTAGACGAGCTTTATACAAACAGTGAAGCACACGATGTAAACGAGGACGCCGTCTGCATCCACACAACGTCAGCTGCTCTGGGACAGTTTCAGTGGTGCAGACACGTGTCGTCGTGCTCACACTGTCACAGGTTTCTCAGTGGGACCCACACTGTGTTTGTATCTCAGCAGGGATTTCCTGATCACACACAGGCTGCTGCTGATTGGTCGATTCAAATTCAGCACCTTCAGCCCAATGACCGCAGACTGCTCGCCGGGCATAGAAACACAGAGGTGCACGTGTGTGTCAGAGGGGTGTTTACAAACTGCCACCAATCAGAAAGCCTTTCACGATGAACTGTGTGTTTGCAGATCAGCTTTGACATGCAGCAAGATTTTTGTCTTATTCTGGTGGTTTTATAGTAACAGGCGTCATTACCTCATGTCAATAATGAGGAGTTTTTCACGTCCCTGAGTTTCTGATGTCAGGCCGACACATCAGGCTTTTTGTTGGTTTCTCTTTTTCTGATCTCATTTACATTTTGAACTTTAACATCGAGCCACTGTCCCTTTGGCCTTTCTGACTTCCTCCTCAGACGTGATTGATTCATGTATTTAACATCGTCACTACTTTCTACACTTCAGCTCAACAGTCTGCAGGCAGCATGCACGAGCCCGGGGTTCACAATACGTAAGGTGGTAACAACAAGATCAGCAAGTACGCACGTTTCATATATCTGACTGTGATTCTGCACAAGCACACGGGCAGGAACATTTGTAGGTAGGATATGATGACTAGGGCCAACGCTTCATGTGGTAAAAATAGTAGAAAACTAAACTGGATGAACAATCATGGCGGATATTCTTCTATGGACTGGGTATGTGCTACAAACGAAATGATTTGAAAACGATCGACCTATAGAGGACTAAATTCAAAGACACCCAAACATGGCCTCCATGTGCTACACATGACACGATCGCGGCATCACTCAGGTCATCCTGGTGCCGTTAAATGGCCTGAAACATATTTCTATAAGGTGAGCGAGGGGTAGTCAACGGTATCAACTGCACCAGGAACTGCCTGATACTCCTGCCACGTGAAACTGCTGCACACAAGGAGGACCCACTGTAGCAGCGTAGCTAACCGACAAAGGCTCCCATGATGCCATCCTGATGCCAGTCAGGCTGTTGTTGCCTGGGCTGCATGTGCCTCCCTACAACATCACTGACCAACACCAGACCAGTCACGCTGATGATGTCTCACACCTTTCCACATCTGTCACACCATGTGATATTTGTGTCATGTATGATCGGAAGGTTAAATTGGCGCTGGTTAGGCCGGCAGCCTTAACGCTTTATTGATCCTTTTGGATCAATAAAGTACAATCAATCAATCAATAAACAGTCATTTTGCTTCCTGTCTTTGTGTGCTGACGCTGCCTGAACTCTGCCCACGGTCCAAGTCCACCACAGGTACTGTGAAAAGAAAGAAAATGAGCTGCTGCACCTAAAATCTTTGAATGTTACACTTTATGTGACAGACATTCAGAAGCATGTAAGTCACATGTGCTGAACCATTATTAGCAGGCTGAACATCTCTGGACCAGTAAACACTCACATGTGCATTAAGTTAAGAGCCATAAACTCGCTCTAATGAACTGTATGGCACACTGACCTGAACGTCATTGTGACGTTGTGCTAATGCTACCTGTTCCCCTCTGCGGGTCAGATTTCCTTGGTGAGATACTAACACCAAGTTGTTGTCCGATGCATCAGCTGGACAGTGGAGATGTCAGACAGAAAGCACTGTGTGAATGAAACAGGCTGTGTGAAGCCCTGTGGGTAACGTCCATTTAGCACAATGTGTGCTCTGGGTGCTCCGGGCCATACAAAGATGAAATCTGACACGTGGTGGTCAGAACGGGAACCATGAAAGCAGCAGCACTGCAGACAGAGGGCACACCGAAATCAAGCAGTTTGTTTTTAAAAGGATTGTTACTGAACTGTTTAATTCTCCTCATCTGTTACTAACAAAGGCCAAATTTTGCACATGGGTGACCCGGTGAAGTATTTTACTGGCTTTGAACATTGGTGATTTAGAGCAGCACCACAGCAAACGATCATTCGCCAGGAAATTTTAATTTGCCATCATTCACACACAGACCACCAATCCTGACCAACCTTCTCACGTGTGATGAGTCGACACCCCTGAACACATTTCAACTGCCATATTTGACAGTGGTCACAGCAGCACCCAGTGGGAACAGGAAATGTCATGTTTTACACTTTGGGCTACAGTTTGAAGACGGGTGATGTCAGCAACCTCAACTTTATCCAGGAAAGCCTTCAGAGGTCAGGTCTTAGGTCACATTCAAAGCTGACTCTTCATCCGAGGCCGTGACGCTGGCAGCATGGAATCAGAAGGGGATTTGAGGGGCTTACAAAACCTGATTATGCCTGGACACGCCTATGTGATGGAGCCATTTATGTTTTATAGTCGCTGTCGTGGAATATTGCACACTAGGGCTGCCACAAACAGTTATTTTGATAGTCGACTAATCAGATCATCATCCATTGGACGTAAAACTACAGCTTATTGCACCAGCAGCATCTGCTCTTATATAACTATCATTAGCTTACAGCTTTAAGTGTTTAAGGTATGTGCTAACTAAAAATAAAGACAAGATGATAGTTTATTAAATTTTAATGAAATCTGCAGATTGTTTTGGTGAAGTTTAATAAACTCCTTGCTATCTAAAATATAACAGGACACCGGAGTAAATTCTTGAGCATCTCACACTTCTGATAATCAGCTGTCTGCTTGACGTTTATTCAGCTGTGTAAAAACTATAACTTTAATCTCAGCCAAACCGATTTACTCAGGAACAAATAAAATACTGACAAAAGCCAAACAATAACATTTTTAAGTTATCTAAGTGACTTATATATCATGTTTAACCTAAGTAGTGAAAGACGGCGGTGGGTTTGAAAACGATATGCCGGGAGTCCGGTGTTCTCACGGCTCTAGTGAGCCTAGCCCCCGGCTAGCTATCGAGCTAGTGGCTAACAGACGTCTCCGAAAACGTCGGAGCGCTTTTGAAAATATGTGGTGTCTTGATAAACTGAGCAGATATTTGAGGTTTACACAGCTACATTCTCGCCTGAAAATATGTTAAACGTTTATTTTGTGACCCAGAAAGAATAATAAGAGTAATATTAAAACTAACTAGCTGCTGCCATTGTTGGAAACTGAGCTGGGCTGCGCTATGAATTCTGGGACACAGCTTCTTCTTCTTCGGGGTTTAACGGCAGCTGGCATCCTTGTACATGCAGTGCTGCCATCTTCTGTTTCAGTCCGTTATTACACTCTTAAATCCTACTACTTATTCCTGCGTCTTTTGTGATCTTACAAAGCTTCAAACGACGCGTCGACTATTAAATCAGTCGTCGACGATTTTGATAGTCGACGTAATCGTGACTAGTCGACTAATCGTGGCAGCCCTACTGCACACTGTCTCCAAGCACCACCTACAAAATTTCAAAAAGCAGCTGCTGCACTACGTTTCATCTACGAGTCTGACATTTGGCAGCCTGTAAGACAACAAGGTGTAAAAAGTCTCAACAAAAAGAACCAACAACATGAAGTCAGCCATTTTTAACTCAATGTATAATTTTGGTGATATTTTCAGATCTTGTATTTTTAGAAACTCCTCTGAGGGATTTGGTCAGATCAGTTATCTTCGTTCAGTGTAAAGACAGCGGTGACGTTAAATTGCAAAGCGAGTTTTTGTGAAATCGTGTAATCATGGTGGGATTGACAAATTTCAATATTTCGCCATCCAGGATGAAATTGCTCATCTCTGTTATAAGAAAGTTGCTCTAAGAAATCTAAAGGAATCGCTCCCAAACTTCATGGTGAGAGTCCCACCCTGCAAAGATTTATATGCCATCTGTCAGCAATTGTTAGAGTGACGCCTGGTAGAAAGAGGAAATGTGCTGCAGGTCATAAGAATCCTTCAATCTTGATGAAACGTTAAGGAAGTAGGACGGTATCATTCTTTAAAGTAGGCTCAGTTAGTTAATGCTGTTTTTTTCTGGAAAAACCCTGAAATCAACGTATGATCTGTATCAACGTGAAACACGTGTGAAACCACAGGTTTGGAGCACTCGGAGCTCCAGTGCTGCAACTGTGTCTCAAGTTTGACAAGTTTAAAGACGTCAGTGAGTAAAACTAGAAAACCTCCTCCTGTACGGGGCAGAATTATGTCAGCTCAGCTAACAGGAACCTATTAGATGATTTAAAGTATGGTGCTGTGATGAGCACAGCGCCACAGCAGAGACCTGCCTCACTCTACCAGGTGCCTTTGACTATTGTTTGCTGTGTAACTGTCGGTCACAGTTTGCTGTGCTTCTCCACAAACAGCTGTTTTTTTCTTTCCTGTTGCAGGTTGTGAGATTTCAGTTATTCAACAATGTTTAAAGAGACATGAATGGTCCTTTATAGCATAGATTAGTTTGATCTAATATGTTTTAATTTATTCATCAATTATCTATAGAAAGTCCCAACTTTTGCATCTGTAAACTGCTGACTACTTTGGCCAACAATTAGAATCTGGACATAGGTTTACTTCAATATTTGATTACAAAAAAATTAATTTATATTTATATTCAAATTCGACAACAAAAACAAACGTCCATTTTCACTTATAAAATGTCATAAATATGATTAATCTGCGACTAGAAATATGTGTTAAGACCAGTTGAAATGTTGGCAAACATCCCCGGAAAGCATGAAAACCAGTTAAGCTGGAACAAAACGGCAGCGCTCGCAGGGGTGGCCCTGCAACTTTCATGACAAACCACACAAGGCAACACTTCCCATAATACAGCATGTCGCGTCTGCTCTTTTGTCGCAAAGCAATGAGAAACTGGTGTGGTTCGCAAAAAGACATCGCTACAGAGCGATTATGTAACACTTAGAGGCTTAAAAGTAATAAACACACCCAGTGCACTCTAAACAAACTGGTTCCCTTTTCCTCAACTTTGTCCATAAAGACGAACCAGTCTGCATGTTTTTGACTGAACAAGAGAGCAGAAATCATATGTGAATATCGGCGAAGCTTTTACTAATCACAGACGATAAAGTGCTGCATTCAGATCCACCGTGCAAACACAAGCAGCGGAGCGTTTCTTGGTGACTCAACAAGCTAACCAGACTAGCTTGGTCGAACACAGAAAATCGGCTGAACAGAAGCTAGCAACTTCCCACTGGCTGCTCCTACAGCCCGATCACTACACATGTCGGAACAAACCTGTCTCAATGTGTGAAAAGCAGTCGGTATAAAGTCGGCTTACCTTTAATAACATTACTAAAAATCGTAGCCCTGAATTCTTCTTTGGCCTTCTGATCGAAGTCCTGCCCATGAATAATACGCATTTGCTTGAGGAAAGTGGACTTGCCGCTTTCTCCCGCCCCGAGCAATAAGATCTTTACTAGCCTTTTAACATAAGTCTTGTCTCGGTGAATACACTTATCTATCTCTTTGGATTTCCGCAGCTGCTCTGCCTCGCCGCTTGTAAGGAGGCAGTTGGGGAAAAATGCAGATAAAACGGAGCGGGATGGCAGGAAATCCGCCATCTTTGAAACAACTACATCGATACAGAGGGTGGATGGGAGGGCTGAGTCCAGTGCTGCGTTCACGGTCCGTAGGAATCCTCCGAACGACGTTTCGCTTGTGTGTTTCAGCTGTCACAACACAGTCCGTATCGTGACACTCAGTTTTGATTTAAAATGGACGTTTTCTGCAAACGATGCCCTTATTCATGGAGACTAATTTACAACACAGCGCAAAAATCTTGAACAGTATTGTAATATAATTTCCACTTTGTTACTGTATTTAAGAGCTTTGCAGCTGAAAGCAAACTCAGAGACGTGGCAAGAAAGAAGTCAGAACTAACTTGTTAAACTTAAATCATCCTAATAATATCAAAAAAGTACAAAATTAAATAAATAACTAAATAAAGTTGATTCATGTGTGGGCCATTGAGTCATAGGTTGTCTTGTAATTGAGTCACTCCATGAAAATGGCACAATTTGAGTCCCTCTCACCTCTTATGGTGTATTTCATCTATTGGGTCACCAAACTTTCTATTTAAACAGCTTTACGTATATATTGAAATGTACCCTTTAATACACTGTAAAAAAAACTGAACTAATTTTGATCTTTTTATGGGAAATAATACAGTTTTTTCATTTGACACCACCTATTTTGTCATGTCCCTCACGGCCTTGATGAAAGTTTACTTTGAAAATACCAAATAAAACTATTTAAAAAGTCAATACATTTTGGTATCAACCTAAACATCTATTTGTGCTCTTTTGCTGTTAATATTTCTTTTTTTCAGCTTTAATTGTTAATTATTCAATAAAATCACAATTATTCCTGTACCTGACTAACCCTTCAACCCTGTACATGAATGATCCCACCCCCATAAATACAATGGTGTGATCCAGAATTCCGTATACATCAGGAAGTGACATCACTGAAGTGTTTTGGACAACAGGACCACAGAGACAGGCAAGTTGCTCCCATCTTTTCCTTTATTTTAGTCATTTATCTTGTGATATTGTGGTCGTCAACCTCAATGACTCAACACCGTAACATGAATTATTACTTATGAAAAACTTTTTTGTTAGTTCATGAATATTTGGTGATTTTGAATTTCATGCATGCCATGTGCTCTCTGTCTGGTATTCACTACATTAAGCAGCGGCCAGTTTGTGCAAAAATCTCAACCCTGTTATGTTTTTGATCGTAACGGGGTTGTGAGATTGTGATGGGGTTGAGAGTTTAATACTTTGGTTGTTAAGTTATATATATATATGTGTATATGTATATGTGTATACACATTTTCCAGTCCTGTGGTCTCAGCCTCAGATACTCAACTAATCAAAGTGATGTCATAAAAAAATGATTGACCAACAAAACATTTTTCTCCTTCATTTATGTCACACAAAGCTCTATGAAACATTTCTCGCGGTTAGTATCATGGTTGCTATGCAACCTGAACAGCGCGACGCAGGCTAGACCGTCCCATTTCACAAGCCTCTCACTTCCGCACTTCTCGTACTTATAGTACGCACCGTACGTAGTACGCGTACTTCAAGCGTGCGGACCCTGAATTGGGACACAGCCAGAGCTTTAGCACCATCTCCCCCAGTAGACATAAAGGCCCTCCAGCAATATGGCAGCACCTAAATCCTGTGCTAGATTACCTTCAAGGCCAACATCCACAAGTGTCTGTGCTGCACTTTTTAAGCCTGTACGCGATACAAACAACGAGGAAACTTCTACCTTTTCACTACAGAACTGGACAGAAGAGGATTCAAGGCTGGTTCTTGGAAAAGGAGAACCAGATGGTGTCGGGGGAGCCTTAAAAAGAGCAGCTGACATGATGGTAGCAAAGGGGCATGACATCCCAGATGCAGAAGAGTTATTCAGGGCCTTTTCTGAAACAAAGACAAGTGTGAAACTGTTCTTTGTGAAAAGTGATGTTGAGGAAGCTATGGAGAAAATGCCGAAGCAGATACCAGCTGTTCCTGGAACCATGAGAATTCACCAGGTCGTTACTGTAGCTGCACAACACGGAAGCAGTTTAACTGCAAGTGCTTCAACACCCAGTGTTTCACTTTTGGCCAGAAGACAGAAACGGCTGTATCACAGACAGGCGGTGGGGGGGGGATCCATAAAAAGAAATCCAGTGGGAGAGTCCAGAGCTGATTGGTAAATGGTGTATTCTCAAATATGATGATGATTTGTATCCAGGCATCTTTCTAAACATACAAACAACACAAGTCAAGGTCAAATGCATGCATCGTGTTGGGTCAAACCGATTGTTCTGGCCGCATCAGGATGATATCCTCTGGTACCTGTTTGATGATGTCCTTGAACTCATTCCACCCCCACAGGCTGTGACAAAGGGGGGAAGTCTTGAAAGAGGTGTGGAACCGACTCACAAGATGAATTCATGAAACAACCGGCACATTCATGCATATATGCAGACACACACACTGATGCAGGCACACACATGCAAAAACACTCTGACACAGACACAGACACAGGCACTGATACAGGCACACTGAAATCGTTAACTGATTATTATTGTTATTACTTCAACCAGTTCATCAAGTTTAATTGTACGTTATCGGAGCAAAGATGAGGTGACTTTTAGCACAACTCATGAGGCTCTCTTATGCCTACACACACACACACACATGCAAACACACACACGCACACACACACACATGCACACGCACAAACACACACACACACACGCACACACACCCTCACACACACACGCACAAACACGCACACACACACGCACACACACACACCCTCACATACACACGCACAAACACACACACGCACACACACACACCCTCACATACACACACATGCACACGCGCACACGCACACACACACACCCTCACATACACACACATGCACACGCGCACACACACACACACACCCTCACATACACACACAAACACGCACACACACCCTCACATACACACACATGCACACGCACAAACACGCACACACACACACCCTCACATACACACGCACAAACACGCACACACACACACACCCTCACATACACACACATGCACACGCACACACACACACACACCCTCACATACACACACAAACACGCACACACACCCTCACATACACACAAACACGCACACACACCCTCACATACACACAAACACGCACACACACCCTCACATACACACACACAAACACGCACACACACACACCCTCACATACACACACAAACACGCACACACACACACCCTCACATACACACGCACACGCGCGCACACATGCACGCGCAAACACACATTATGTTACATTGGAGTAATTCACTTTACAATGTTTGTTAGTTGTTAAAGTGCTGTTGTGGTTGTTTTTACTTTAGATCAATAAAACTTGATTCTGCTGCAGTTTGTATCTGGTGTCGTTCCTATGGTTACAAAGTGAGATATAACGCTAATGGAAAGCCCTGTAAATTGAATTTAGGAGTAAACAACTGTTTATATGTAAAGCTGTATTTGTCTCTTCAACCCTGTTATGCTAGTCTCAACCCCGTCACACCTACATTTTCATATATTATTTTCTCAAAATGTTGAAAAAATAATTTAATGTTTGCTGATTTTTGTCTAAAATATTGAGCGCTATCATACGATCATTGATTTTGATTACAATTCTTAGTTAAACTAAATTTTTGATGAAAAATGACAAGATAGCTTTCACTCAGTTACATTTCAGGATTTAAGAGAGTAAAAATGTGTGATTTTATGTCATTTTTCTATGTAAAATTATTGAATTAGTATGGGGGACATCTAACTAATGTAAACATATTGATTTCTTTAGAAATACATTTTAAGATAATATTCAGAGAGCCTCCAAAGTGTCCATAACGGGGTTGAAGAATTACAGTCACTACATCTTGAAGATATGATCAATAATAAACGAAAACTAATGCCTGAGATGGGAAAATGCATTTTTCTGATAGTTAAATATATCCTTAATGATGTGGGATATACATATAAATAATACATTTTGGTAAAAAATGTGAAAACATCCAAGTCCAATTGTAACCAGTTAGTGGAATGACTCAGTTAGTGATGGTGAGATGAAGCCTCGTGATGAACTGAAGCTTCCATCCAACTGGTCGACTCATGGTCCGAAGCATTGTGATGATTCATTTGCTCTACTGCGCCATCAAGTGGACGATTCAGAAACAGGTTATGTGATTATAATGACGTGATCTGTAAACCTCTAAACTGAATAAATAAATAGTTTTCGTGGTTATTTATCCCGAATATTGTCTCAGTGTGTCTGATACAAAAGAGAAAGTGGAAACTTTCAGGACAGAGTTTTGGTATGATTGTGTAACTGTGTCGTCACTGATTTCTAGAATCGATTCAATTCGGGGAAATTTTGCCTCAGACAGTCAGAAATATTATAATCAGATCATGCATCAGTAGATTTCTATATTTTTAGATCTATAAAAAGAAAGCTGACACTTGTGAGACTTTATCAAAGGTGTGAGCATCACAGCAGAGGCCTTTGTGTCAAAGTAGCTGAAGATAAAACACAGAAGGTGATTTTCCTGGGATTTTATAAAAATATTCTGCAGTAGATCAAAAACGAACGAAAACCATTAATCAACACATGAACATTACCTGATGCTGCTGACGTGAAGCAGAGCAAAGTTACAGAGGTTTGATTAGATACACAGCGTTTTGCAATTTTGCATAATTTTAAAAAGTTTAAATTTGTTCAGTATTGAACAGCAGAAATGAGGCTTTCTTTTCAGAAGTAAGTAAAAGGACAAAAACATCTGCCGACAGCCTGTAAACAACGGTAGACTTGTGCGTAATAAACAAGCGAATAATGAAGAAAAAAGATTTTTAGACGGGAAACTGTTCAAGAGAGAGAGAGAGAGAAAGCTGTGCATGAAGTGTGATTTTATCCTGGTGGAAGCAAAACAGCAAAAGTCAGAGTGAATTCATGACGATGTTTTCGTGAAGAGTAGTTTGGATCTTCTTTTGCTGCTGGTTCAGTCAATATTGTTTGGAGAGAGATAAAAACCTGCAGCTTCAGAATCAGCGCAAAAAGGGCGTGAATACAAAGCGGAGTCAGCGAGCTGTCGGCTTTCAGCCCCAACCGTGTCCGTGCCGTCGGGTGAGAAAGGTGACATCTCACTCAGTGGTGGTCCTAGCCTGTTTGGTGCCCTGGGCAAACACTCCCTCTGCTTTCTTCTTGGAGCAACTGTAACGCACATAATTTCCTTAGGGATTAATAAAGTATTCTGACTCTGATTGTTTCAGGATGACCTGCCATTATCCAATCACACATCTGCTTACCTGCATCTTTTGCTCATTTCTCTTCCTCTTTTTTCTAAACTGAGCACCCGATGGCTTTGAACTTTTCTTGTCCATCTTCCACTGGTTTTAATTTTGCACTCCAGTATGAACACAAATCCACCAACTCAAGGATCACCACAACAGGATCTAACAGACCTACACCCTAGTTCACTTTGTCTAAGGTGTATTTCTGGGATTTCACACAACCCAGGATTCAAATCCTGGCTTGTTTGGCTCTTGTTGAAGGCAGTCGCACTTTTCTCCTCCTCCTCCTCTCCCTTATCTTCCCTGCTTAGCCTCTTGTGTCCTTGTCTTGTCTTGTGTGTATTACTTTCCCTGGAACAGTCTCTCACTGTCTGTGTCTAAAAACCTAAACGAGAATTATGGATTTGATCAACTGGTCTCTGAATGCTATTGACACCCTTTTCTCAACAAGAAGTCTGGGCTCGGGAGAGCCCGAGTGCCCTGGAGGGACTTTCCCTGCCGGATACACGATGGACACGGGTGGCAGAAATGGAGGGTCGTGTGCCTGGCGGGACTGTCGTTCAAGGACGCTGAAGATATCTACCTATTCGGAACCATGATAACAGGGTGCTGATCGGAGCTGGCTTGGCCTTGGCTTATCGGAGAATTAAGAGAGCGGAACTGGCTGTTCAAACCCACCCCCCCCCTCAAGGCTGCCCGCTGGGATTGAATTGATGGGACGAGGTGCGGCTTCTCAGAAAGGGCTCACTGAGTGCAGCATGGTTAAGAGCTTGGAGGCAATTTTTATGAGTTGTTTGTAAAAGAAAAATCACCATCATAATGCGCCTACCCCTTCGGCGCCAGCTGTGGGCTCAAGGCTGGAGCCGAACAAAAACTCCCTGATAACGACTGTGTTTTGACTGTTCTTCCCACTCTATGCAAGGCCACCTGGGTTGGCTGGTAGACTGTTTACTAAGCCTGGCAGGGCGAAGGACACTGTCTCAGCTGAACTATTGACACGCACACACATACATTTACGCTGATAAGCACTCACTCATCCCCCTCCCCTTCCAATGCCTTCGATGCTTGTTGCCTCCTGGGAACACGAGGCGGGTCTGGGCCCGCGCTGGAGAGTCGGCGCAGTGGCAGGATGGCTGCTGTGTTGCCTGGGATTACTGCTCATCCCCTACCCAACCCTGTTGCTGGTCACGTGCTCTATAATGTTGTACTGTGGACATTTATGTGCTTTCTGTGCAGAGGAGTTTTTTTTGTTTCCTGTTCTCATGCTGTCCTCCTATAGCCCAGCATGAGTAGAGGTCTCTTTTTTTCCTCTTGTACTTTCCCATTGTAGTGTACATTTCAGTGGTTTTTGTAATGCAACCGATCTCTGACTTGTATCCCAATGTGATGTCTGTGTTGTGTGTGTAAGGTCGAGGGGCGGGTTCATTCCACTGCAGGGCAACCCGCCACTGCATGTGGCGACTAAAATTTGAACTTGAAATCATGAATACATAATGGGCTTGGATTTACAACATTATGAATGAAATGTGCTCTATTTGGAAGAAGCCGGCCCCTCCCCTTTTGACAGGTTGTGTGTGAGACTTTAAATCATCCATCCATCCATCCATCCATCTTCATCCGCTTTATCTGAGGCCGGGTCGCGGGGGCAGCAGCCTAAGCAAAGAGGCCCAGACCTCCCTCTCCCCAGCCACCTCCTCCAGCTTATCCGGGGGAACACCAAGGCGTTCCCAGACCAGCCGAGAGATGTAATTTCTCCAGCGTGTCCTGGGTCTGCCCCGGGGCCTCCTCCCGGTGGGACATGCCTGGAACACCTCACCCAGGAGGTGCCCAGGGGGCATCCTTATCAGATGCCCGAACCACCTCAGCTGGCTCCTTTCGATGTGGAGCAGCAGCGGCTCTACTCTGAGCCCCTCCCGGATGGCCGAACTTCTCACCCTATCTCTAAGGGAGAGGCCAGCCACCCTTCGGAGGAAGCTCATTTCTGCCGCTTGTATCCGCGATCTCGTTCTTTCGGTCACTACCCACAGCTCGTGGCCATAGGTGAGGGTAGGGACGTAGATCGACCGGTAAATTGAGAGCTTCGCTTTTACACTCAGCTCCCTCTTCACCACGACGGACAGGTGCAGCGTCTGCATTACTGCAGCTGCAGCCCCAATCCGTCTGTCGATCTCAGACTCCCTTCTCCCATCACTCGCGAACAAGACCCCGAGATACTTGAACTCCTCCACTTGGGGCAGGAACTCATCCCCGACCCGGAGTGGGCACTCCACCCTTTTCCGGCTGAGAACCATGGCCTCAGATTTGGAGGTGCTGATCCTCATTCCCGCTGCTTCGCACTCAGCTGCGAACCGCTCCAGTGCGAGCTGGAGGCCATCACCCGATGAAGCCAACAGAACCACATCATCCGCAAAAATCAGTGATGAGATTCTGAGGCCACCAAAGCGAAAGCCCACCGCCACTTGGCTACGCCTAGAAATCCTGTCCATAAAAATTATGAACAGAATCGGTGACAAAGGGCAGCCCTGGCGGAGCCCATCACCCACCGGGAACGAGTCCGACTTATTGCCGGCAGTGCGAACCAAGCTCTTGCAACGGTTGTATAGGGATCGAATGGCCCGTAGCAATGGGCCAGACACCCCATACTCCCGCAACACCTCCCACAGGACACCCCGAGGGACACGGTCGAATGTCTTCTCCAAGTCCACAAAACACATGTAGACTGGTTGGGCAAACTCCCATGCACCCTCAAGTATCCTCGAGAGGATAAAGAGCTGGTCCAGTGTTCCGCGACCAGGACGAAAACCGCATTGTTCCTCCTGTATCCGAGGTTCGACTAGCGGACGAACTCTCCTTTCCAGCACCCTGGCATAGACTTTCCCAGGGAGGCTGAGGAGTGTGATCCCCCTGTAGTTGGAACACACCCTCCGGTCCCCCTTCTTAAAGATGGGGACCACCACCCCGGTCTGCCACGGGTACTGCCCCTGATCTCCACGCAACATTGCAGAGGCATGTCAACCAGGACAGCCCTACAACATCCAGAGCCTTCAGGTACTCGGGGCGGACCTCATCAACACCAGGGACTCTGCCACCAAGGAGTTGTTTAGTAGAGAACCGCTTTCCCCTCCTGAGACGCCTGACGGTTTGCCAGAATCTCTTCGAGGCAGTCCGAAAGTCTTTTTCCATGGCCTCCGAACTCCTCCCACACCCAAGTTTTTGCTTCAGCCACTGCCCGAGCCGCATTCCGCTTGGCCTGTCGATACCTGTCGGCTGCCTCCGGAGTCCCACAGGCTAACCAAGCCCGATAGTACTCCTTCTTCAGCCTGGTGGCTCCCTTCACCTCTGGTGTCCACCATTTGGTTCGGGGATTGCCACCACGGCAGGCACCAACCACCTTGCGGCCGGAGCTCAATGCAGCAGCTTCGGCAATGGAGACGCTGAACATGGTCCATTCGGACTCAATGTCCCCAGTCTCCCTCGGAATGCTGTTGAAGCTCTGCCGGAGGTGTGCGTTGAAGATCTCGCGGACTGGGGCCTCTGCTAGACGTTCCCAGCACACCCTCACTACGCGTTTAGGTGCACCAGGTCTGTCCAGCGTCCTCCCCTGCCACCTGATCCAACACACCACCAGGTGGTGATCAGTTGACAGCTCAGCCCCTCTCTTTACCCGAGTGTCCAGAACATATGGTCGCAGGTCTGGTGATATGATTACAAAATTGATCATCGACCTACGGCCTTGAGCGTCCTGGTGCCACGTGCACTTATGGACACTCTTATGTATGAACAAGGTGTTCGTTATGGCCAAACTGTGATTAGCACAGAAGTCCAATAACAAAGCACCGCTCGGGTTCAGATCAGGGAGGCCGTTCCTCCCAATCACGCCCCTCCAGGTCTCGCTGTCGTTACCCACGTGAGCATTGAAGTCTCCCAGCAGGACAACAGAGTCTCCAGGTGGAGCACCTTCTAGCACCCCCCAGGGACTCTAAGAAGGCTGGGTACTCCGAACTGCCACTCGGCGCATAACCGCAGATGACAGTCAGGACCCGTTCCCCGACCCTAAGGCGCAGGTAACAAACCCTCTCATCCACCGGGAAAAACCCCAACGTACCGGCAGCAAGCCGAGGGGATATTAGAATACCCACCCCAGCCCGCCGCCTCTCACCAGGGGCAACTCCAGACTGAGACAGAGTCCAGCCCCTCTCCAGGAGACTGGTTCCAGAGCCCAAGCCATGCGTAGAGGTGAGCCCGACTATATCTAGCCGGTACCTCTCAACCTCACGCACTAACTCAGGCTCCTTCCCCACCAGAGAGGTGACATTCCATGTCCCTATTGCCAGTCTTGGCAGCCGGGGGTCAGTCCGCCAGGGCCTCCGCTCCTGGCCGCCACCCGGCACACAATGCACCCGACCCCTATGGCGCCTCCTGCGGGTGGTGGGCCTGCAGGAGGATGGGCCCATGTCTCCTCTTCGGGCTGTGCCCGGCTGGGCCCCATGGACTAAGGCCCGGCCACCAGACGCTCACCCTCGGGCACCCTTCCCGGGCCTGGCTCCAGGGCAGGGCCCCGGTAACGCTATCCCGGGCAGGGTAAACTGTTCCCTCGATGTTCTTTTCATAAGGGTCTTCTGAATCGTTCTTTGTCTGGTCCCTCACCCAGGACCAATTTGCCATGGGAGACCCTACCAGGGGGCAAAAGCCCCAAGACAACATAGCCCCTGGGATCCCTGGGACACACAAACCCCTCCACCACGATAAGGTTGCGATTCACGGAGGAGCTTTAAAGCAACCGTGGCTCAGGGGGTTGGGAAGCGTATCTGTAACCAGAAGGTCGCCGGTTCGATCCCTGGGCTCTCTGTCCTGGTCGTTGTGTCCTTGGGCAAGACACTTTACCCTACCGCCTACTGGTGATGGCCAGAGGGGCTTATGGCGCGATATGGCAGCCTCGCTTCTGTCAAGGCTGTGGCTGCAACTGTAGCTTGCCTCCACCAGTGTGTGAATGTGAGAGTGAATGAATAGTGGCATTGTAAAGCGCTTTGGGTGCCTTGAAAAGCGCTATATAAATCCAATCCATTATTAAATCATCAAACTGTAAATTATAAATTTTAAATTGTTATTGATCCCTTTACCCCTGGTCCTAAAGTGTATATTTATTTTCTTACTCTTCTTATATATATTGTTTGTTTATTTGCACTGCTGTAACTGGAGCCTCATCGTCTCGTCTCTCTATATACTGGACTGTATGTAGCGGAGATGACAATAAAGTTTACTTTGACTCCAGCAGCGAGCAGGCGCACCGAGGGCTCTCGCGCTCACTTTTCGTGTACAGAATTTCGAAAAAAACACCGGTGCAAATTATAAGTCTGTATCATAATGTCTGGTGTTTTCATGTTTGTTGGTTTGTTTTTATTTTGTTTTATTTTGCGAGTTGGTTATTGGATGCTGCTCCAGCCAGCCACAGAATCCCCCGCCGCCCCGCCCTCTCCTCTTTGCGCCACAAGCAGCAGGCGCACCTCGCAAACGGAGGGCGCCCTTACTCCCAGCAAATGGGCGATAGAAAACCGATCGGTGCCTATGCCATTCCCAATGTGCGCTGGCTGACGTTGGGGCAACATGAGTACGAGCATTTTTTTTTTTTGGCCGAGGCCCGTGATGCCGCCCCGGGGAACCTGATCTCACTGATTCTGATCCGTCGGCGGGTCCGCGCTTTGTGTTTACGTCTTTGTGCAGAATCCATGTACTTGCTCCCATTTACTATTCTAGCTGTTTGGTGGTTGTTGAAATTTTGTAAGGTTTAACGTGAGATTCTGGCATTTCGGGCAAAATAAATTTATAATTGATTCAGGATTTTAATGAATCGATATCACGTTATCCAAGCTAGAATCGATTTTAATCGATAATCAAAACCCACCCCTAGTAACTGTGTAATCATGCTTATGTACATCTGGATAATGACACAAACTAGTGTGTGGTGCTTCACTTTTTAATAAACTAAAAGACAGAAATCAGATTATAGATTCTGTAGTGTTGTTTATTTATATTATGGTGCTTATCATTCGTGATATTTATTACTGTGTGCATACTTTATTAGAAGAGAGGAGAAAAAATCTCTTCCTTGTTGGTTCCATCAAAGAAGAAATGCTCAAACTATGTAGGACGTACGTAATCCAATTCCACAACACAATGTGATGGGGGAATCAGCTGTGTTTTGCTGCCCATTTTATTTCGAATCTGGCGCGAACCGGCGAGCCAGTTCCTGAATCAGTCACATGGTACGGACTGCCCGCGAGGCCTCGAACGTCACTGCATACGTAATCAAAGCAAGCCTCGATACGCGCTTCACAAAAACTCCCTCGAGATTACCCGACACGGGTTTCGAAGCTTCGACACGCAGGACACATCAGTGTGGTATTGCAGTCTAGGACGACTGCTCGGTCTACCAGCAGCTCACGTTTGGCCCCTCTGGTGTTTCTGCCTATCCCTTTCTATGCCCCGCTCATGTATTGAGAGCCATGTGCCTGTTCATCTTAGCCTCTCTGGTGCCATTAAGAGATTTAAAAAACAATCCTAAAATGTACAGGTAGCCAGTGGAGTGAAATTAAAATGGGGTAATGTGGTCAAACTTTTTTGTGTACTGGTGTTGTTTCAAATGGTTCATGCCATATTTATCTGAACGATCTTTCACTGTTCACATGAATCAAGTGATGATCAACAGTTTTGCCTTGTGAGGTACCTCAGGGATCTGTCCTGGGTCCAATTCTCTTTATGCTTTATATATTCCCCCTAGGCCAAATTATTAGGCGCTACAATGATATCTCCTACCATCTCTATGCTGATGACATTCAGTTATACTGTTCTTCAAAGTCTCTGAGCTTCATAAATTGTTTAGTTTAAGTAATTGCCTGGCAGAAATTAAGCAATTGTTAAATGACAGCTTCCTAATTTGTCTGTGAAGGTTCTCAGTCATCCAGGTCATCGTGGTCTAAGGAGCTTGCAAAGAAAAGCGTCTGGACTTGTTTAAGTTGCTTGAAGATGTTTCACCTCTCATCCGAGAAGCTTCTTCAGTTCTAAGGTCAAATGGTGGAGAGTCCCAGATTTAAACCTAGTGGGAGTTTCCCCCCACAGAGGGACAAAAGGACCCCCTGATGATCCTCTAATCGCCTGAGTCAAGGTGTGAAACTGGGTGTGGGTCCCAATCAGCCAGAGTTTCAGGTGAGCTCATTGTGAAACCTGGCCCCACCTTATCATGTGATTTCCTGAGGTCAGATGGCCCAGGATGTGAGTGGGCGTTAAGGCGTCTGGGGAGGGATCTCAAAACTGGATTATAGATGGCAGAGAGTTGGTGTCGTAAACCACCGCCTCTGTTCAAAGATGGTCGCTCACAGTGGACATAGATGCTTCTTTCACTCCTATTTCAAACCATCTGTCCTCTCTGTCCAAATTGTGAACATTGGCATCCTGGAAAGAGTGACCTTTGACCTTTAGATGCAGATGGACTGCTGAGTCTTGTCCTGTGGAGGTGGCTCTTCTGTGTTGTGCCATGCGCTTGTGAAGTGGCTGTTTGGTCTCTCCAAACAATGTAAGAAACTCTAATCATTGCTCCAGACCACATGGTCTCAGAAATCAGGCAGCATATCAGCTTCTTAGAGCCTTCTGTTAAATCGAGCCTCAGAAACCTCGGTGTCATGTTTGACAGCTCGATGTGGCTCGATTCTAAGCAGCTGTTTTTTTTTTATCATGTAAGGAATATTTCAAAACTGGGACTAATGGTGTCAAAGTGGAGATGATTATTCATGCTTTTATTTCTTCCCGTCTTTTTATTTGTTTTAACAAATCAGCTTTAAATTGTCTTCAGACTCTGCAGCACGACTTTTAACAGGCACCAACACAAGATCTCATATCACTCCAGTTTTAGCCTCCCTTCACTGGTTGCCTGTAAGTTTTAGGTTTCATTTTAAATTTTAGTTCTAACCTTCATGGCCCTACATGGTCAAGTACATATCTGACCTGCTGAAACCGCGTTCATCTTCCCGAGCTCTGAGGTCATCAGGTCAGAGTCTGCTGGCGGCAAACTCGTGGTGATCGGGCCTTTCAGACAGCAGCACCGTGGCTGTGGATTCTGTTTTTACACCGACTCCATTGATTCTTTTAAAAAACAGCTGAAGACATTTTATATAGACAAGCTTTCAACTAATTTGTTGTTTTTATGTTGTATTTTGCTGTTTTACATTGTATATGTTGCATTGTCATTCTTTGCTTTGTGAAGCACTTTGTGAAAAGCACTATATAAATACATTTTACTTACAGCCATTACAACTGTACCCTGACACACAGCATCGATCTTGACTCTTGTCAGTCAGCCAGGCCTTTCTCTGTAATTGCCTTGGGTGAGAGGAAAAGCTTACAGCTGACTGGAGGATTAATCCATCCTTAGCCTTACAGTCTTACAGTCTCCTCACAGACGCTACCTCTGTTCGCTGCAGGCATGCCTGTCAGCAACTAAACCTGTTCTAACTGGGACATTTCATACCAGGATTTGATTTGATTGCTTTACATCTGATTCGCTCTTTATTCATCTGCAAACATGACTATCAGAACAGCGCGCCCAAACCGGGCACAGCATTTCCAGCCCCGTTTGTATTGCCTCAAAAAGGTGGGTCAGTAGCATTTCTGTTATAGCATTATTATGTATTCCTTTTGTAATATATTTTGATTATCCGTCATTCATTAATAATTAAAGGCTTTTTCATGTTAGGTTCTAGATTTCTATATAAACTGCTTTTGTGAAAAAAGAAAAATACAAAGCACGCGAGCTGCAGTAACCTTGTTTCCCTCCCTGTTCTTAAGATTATATAAAGATTTTTCTGTTGCATGCAGAATCTAATGGATACCCATGCATTTGCATGAGATTTAAACATGATTGGTTTGCCAGCATAAGAGGCTTGCTGAAGCTAATCTTTTAGTCCACCTAAAAGCTAATTAGTGTTATTGTTTGGCAGCATGGTGTCACTGCAGTCTAAAGCATGTGAACAACCTCATCGTTATGCACTTCAGATAAAGATATTAACTTTCATTGGCACAATGAGGCAAAGACACAGGAATAAGATAAACAAAGAAGTATTCCAGTATTAACCTGACTAATTAGATTCTTTTTGAAGTAGGCCTGGTGTTTTACAGTATGAAAGCTATTCTTACCCAGTTTACTACTATTCCAATTGTAAAAAACTCGCATAAAGAGCGGGGCTGAGCTGTCAACTGATCAACACTTGGTGGTGAATTGGATCAGGTGGCGGAGGCGGTGCTGGACAGACCTGCCACACCTAAACGTATAGTGAGGGTGTGCTGGGAATGCCTGGCAGAGACAGTGGTCCATGAGAGCTTTAACACACACCTCCGGCAGAGCTTCAACAGCATTCTGAGGGAAACTGGGGACATTGAGTCCCAGTCCGGTCTTTAAGTCTAACGTCATTAGCCATGTCTGGGCCCAAACTCCGCTGCAGGTTCCAAAGTCAAACGATCATTGCAGCATTACTGAGAGTTGAAAAACTCTTTAAAGTCTTTCATCTTTCATAAAATGATCAGCGTTCTGCTCTACCAGGTGTCACAATTAAGTTTGACATCCAGGCATCCATAAAGACGGAATTTATGACATTTAACGGAGTTAGACGTTAGCAGGAAGTTACAGCTCTGCTGTCACTTCCAACATAAATGAAGACAGAAAACGTCTGCAGGGTTACTGAAGTTGGGCTAGCTGGTATATAATGATGTGCTACGTGATCGCTAGCACGACAAAGCTATGTTAGCATAGTATAAACAGTAAAGCTGGAGGACGAACGCTAATGAACGGAGGACTTTTTTCCACTCGATAAAAGTTAACGTGAAGGTTCCCGATAGTTAGGGACAAATGCAATCGCATGGCAGGACGCTGTAAATGGACCAAACTTCAGTCAGGAGAACAACTGAGATAATCCATCCACAATACGAGGTTAGTCAGTAATATACTGCTGCATGGGCTGGGCTGTAGTTACACAGGAAGGGTTTAAAAACTGAGCTTTAAAATGATTAGTGGTAATAAAAACCGAGAGAAGCCGACAGTGAACACTGACTGTTTTTAGAGTCTTTTTTAAAAACCGGATAGAGATCAACAGACT